>NC_092209.1:54501182-54591958 GCF_043381705.1 Parasteatoda tepidariorum | reverse complement strand
TTCATCTCGATTTCAATATATATTAAGTTAGGAATGCAGCTATACAGTAATTTAATTTTTTCATAGCAATTTTTTAGTCTTATAGCTGAAAAAAATGAGCCTCTTTACGCAATTATTTGTAAGAATATTGATTGTATTATTATTAGTAGTAATTATTTGCATTTATTCTTTAATTTTGTGATTAAGAAATTTTTGTGGCCATACTTCAAAAAAAAACTCATTTCAATGCAAAAGGGAAAATGGTTTATCTAAAGAAAAAAATAATAATAAATATAACGTAAAAAAAAAGAATTTTAAACAAAAAAAATAATAATTTTTTTAAATTTTCTACAGAGACAAATAAAATGTAAAATATCTTAACCTCTCTTCATTACACTCCAAAGGTGAATAAGAAGAAAGAAATTAATAGTAAAAGAAACTTACCCTGATGAGAGCGATGAGAAGAGTGAGGACCTAAGAAAGGAACCCGGCCTGAGACAGCCCGATGGATCCTTTAAGAGATTACTATCACCCCCGAAAGAGCCCATAGAAGATCTAGATGATGCAAGCAGAAGGGAAGGGAAATCAGCCAACGATTCTGATGTACCACCAAGCAGAACTGAAGATTCAGCTGAAGAAGTGGAAGACGTTTTCGAAATAACAGCTAAGGAATTCTGAAAATAGAAACATTGCTCAGACACAAATACAAATAAACAACAAGTACAGAAGCATCGAGTTAACAAGAGTAAATTAAATCCTTGAAGTTTCAAATTTAAGTAAAAAAGTTAATTCTTTTTTCTTTTTTTTTCTTTTTCTTTTCTTTTTTTTTTTTTTTTTTTTTTTTTTTTTTTTTTTTCGTTTTCTATTTACACTAATCTCACAGAGACAGTCTCGTAAGACATGTTTCCCAGTAGATCAGAAAAGTCAAACATCTTTGGTAGGGGTCTGAAAGCATGACCACTCTGATCAACCTGCGAAAGGACCGAAGGTGGTTCAACTTCGCGCATTATCAAAGTGGGGGAGCTGAGGATCTTCATATCCCAGTGATGGCTTGTCGATACGAATTCGCCTTCCAATGCAGCGAACCGGGTTCGAATCCCAGTCGATACGAATTTGCACCGATCACAGTGCTGACGGGAAATATCCTCAGTGGTAGACGGATCATGGGTAGTCCCTTTGCCGTCAGAATTACCGTAGGAGGTTTTCGGGGTTTTCCTCTCCATGTAACGCAAATACGGATTAGTTCTATCAAAAAGTCCCCCACAAAAGACACTTTCTCCCAATACTTGATCCAGACATGAAACAAATAAAATTTAAATTAATGATTAGATTTTGAGAAACTTACACCCTTACTTGGAGCTTCCCGATTTTAATTAGATAGTTTTTCTCTTTTTATAATTTATTCGTGAACTTTTGTGCACATTGTATTTCTACTTCATATTTACAAAAATTCTGAAATAATATATTAAGGTATACATCATGGAACACGCTGTAACTACTTTATCAAATAGTTATGAAAGCAAAAGTTTCTCACCATTTCTAAAATATCCAGTAAAAAATACCTACACATGAACAAACAATAGATAGAAACCCTTAGAAACTCATTCGTTAGACTTTCCAAAGTAAAGCGTAACTGCTGATATAAGATATTGATACACAAAAAAGATTGTTGACATACTTTATAATGCAAATATCATGGAAATAATATCAATAGTAGGGGAAATAAATCAACAATTTGAAAAAGCTGTGACTTTTGAAAAATTTTAGAAAAACTTATCAATGATGTTATTCTAAATCATTTTTTCTGCATAAATAATTGTCAAGAAATACAGCACATTAAATTTAGATGAGATTTTATAAACGATACAGCAACAGCATTCTGTCAAAACAAAATACCCAAAATAATGAGTTACTAAACCATTGTTCAGTATTTAATAAAATAAAATAATTTCATTACAATGAAGTATGACCAAGTTCATCTTATTTTTAATCAAAAAATTTTTAAAAAAATATTAAGACATGAAAGTTTCAGGTTCATACGCGATTTATAATATGCATTATGAAACGTTATAATGTTGTACGTAAGAAAAGAAATACTTTAAAATTTTCTGTCATTATGCATTATTTGTATTTCGCATTTCTTTCTTTCATTTTTTCATACATTTGATACAAATATAAAATGAATTATAAATCAAAAAGATTATTTGTGTATCTTTCATTATACAAAAATTAATCAAGGAATCATAAATATAATGCGATTTTCCTTAAGCAAACGATTATATAAATAACGCGTTTGAGCAAAATATTATAATTAAAATTCACTATTGCGTAGCAAAATACTTTAATATTTAGATTATAAAAGAAATATTAGATCAGCTTAGCTTTAGATTAGATTATTTGTTCACCAAAAATTCATTTTTAAAACAAGAATTCTATTTATACATAAATTAACTACTCTTTACAATTCAGTTCGTTTATTTACTTGTGGTTTGCTTAGTCTAATGAAAAGAACTTTAGTGTTGAATCAAAGTCCTTTAAATAATTAAATAATTACTACAACCCCGGGTTATTTACAATTTAATTGAATCTCTTTCCGAATAATTACAAAAGTTATAAAGTGTTTGTAAGATTACTAATTTTTTTTTAATTCCTGAAATATCAAACAATATAACAAAAATGTCACTTTTCATTAACCATTCAAGAATATTCTATCGAAAAATAAACAAAATCATCAATTTAATGAATTACTAAACCATTGTTTTGTATCTAAGAAAATAAAATAATTTCATTGCTAAAAAGATTAACCACAAACCAAATTGATTTTATTTCACTTCTATTCAAAAAGAAGAAAAAAATTAAAGCACAGATAAATGATACGGAATGTATAATGTTTAATAAAGGCTTTGAATTTATCCCCGCTTGTTTACACAATTCATTTTTTTTTCTCAATCCGTGTACTATGTCAATATTTCATTCCAATATTCGAAAGGAAAGAAAGATTCGAAGACATGGTACGGAAAGAACAAATATACCGAGTTAGGAGTTTATTCTCTTCGGAATGTTTATCTTTCTTCTCATTTCTTGGAACCTAATTTGGAAAAAGGAATGGCTTAATAACACTTGATGAAATTATTCGTAACCGTGTGAAATGCACACCCCATCTATGAAAGAACGTATCTTCGAAAATTTCATTCAAATAACGAAAGCGAACTATGAAAGCAAACATAAGTCAAATTGATTTGCTGGGTGGAAAAAAATAATATTTGTTCTAATTTTTAAAGCGAATTTTTTGGTAAGGTGGTAAATTTATAATATTTGAATCGCCTGAGGTTTCACAGGTAATGAGAAAAAGGAATTATTTATTGCGGAAATGCTTTTTATTAGCTGCTGTTGAGTCTGCGATACTGACATATAATAAAATCTATATTTATTGCTGCAAATGAGGTATTTTAGAAAATATTTTTGGATTAATTCTCTTAAAATGAAGCAGAAATTTATTTTTAGATGAATTAATAAATAAAATTCATCTCGATTTCAATTAGTTCAAACTAAAAAACATCTATGTAGCAAATAATTTCTAATATATAATTCAAAAGCTTAAAGGAAAAATATTAGGAGATATTTGTAAAGCATTAATATTTGCATGCTTAAAAACTTATTTAGATTATCCGCAAATATAGAAGATAATTTTGCTTCGACAAGACTAAAAATAAAATAATTTATGCTAATTTTTTTTTTTTTTTTTTTTTTTTTTTTTTTTTNTTTTTTTTTTTTTTTTTTTTTTTTTTTTTTTTTTTTTTGGAAACAGTATGTAAAATTTTCTATATGTAATAGAGCTGATTTTCTAGAAATCAATAAAGAGCTAATAGGTTTTCTCAATAAAAGTTTTCCAATACATTACACAGAGAAAAAAAGTATAATCAAAGCAACCGGAATATGATAACATTTACGGTTTTTCTGGCTCTATGGGAACAGCAAAATGCTTTGTAATTTTACCAAAGCGCTTTGGTAATGATTTCGGTGAAAATAACAATAAAATATCGTTTTATAATATGTAATCAAATTTGGTAAATCTGGTAAAATTAGGTAATTTTATCACGATACTTTAGAAAATGGCATGAGCCTTTTATTCGATTAAGCTTACTTTTCAGTTTAGTATTCCTTACTAAATGTGTGGTAATAAGAACTATAATTTTGAAAACCAAGATCTTCCGTTAAACCATTACCATATGAATGAAAAAATTTCCAAATGAGTGGTTTAAATACCATATATTTTAGTTTCTATTACCAGAATTATGGTTTTCTGTACCAGAAATGTCATTATCATTCAGTACGGTAATATTTCCAGAATGTTTTTCCATGTAGACTACAGTTCGAATTCATTTATAGTTCAAACTTCTGCCTTTAAAAAAAAGAAGAAAAAAAAAGATTTTTATTTTATTTTCGCTTGAGAAAAAAAAGTATAATAGTGCTTCGATACTCAAATTTTTAAGTTCAGTAACTGTACATGGTATTGGAAGTTCTTCATAGAGTAAAATTACTTTTAACCTTAGCAACTACTTATCCAATACATGTATTCATTGTATTCTAAACTCTTGTAAGCAGATAGTTCCTATAGTTGCTTTTTTTAAAATATACTCTGCTTCATTTTGTCTTCGAAATCAAGAATAAATAATTCGAAACATAAACAATAGTCTTAAAGTCAACATTTTGAATGATCCAACTCATAGTTTTCTTGCGAAGTCATTAGTCTTTATTTAATAATAATTCTTTTATCAATATTTTAAGTAATCCTATCAGGAAATGAAACTACGGTAAAATAGTTAAAATTTTAAAGAATAATAAAATATGATTCACGATTTTTGGAAACTTAGGGAACATTCTTACTGAATCTGATTTGATCGTTCTGCTTAAAATGCACCAATCAAATTCTCAATTTCTATGTGTATATTTCAGGAGAATTTTCATTTGGAGGAAAAAGTTGAAATGAGAAAAAGAATGTTCGAAAATATTTTGCATTAAAAAAAAATTTACATAATATAGTAATTAAACAAAACCCATATTATTTATATATAAGACAGAATATCTCAAGTCTTCTTTTAAGATTAAAACCGCTTAAACTTTTCTGTCTGTTTTCGAGCAGCAGCCTCAGAATACCTTGAATCAAGCTCCAAAACTTCCCAATCGGGGAACTCACTCAGTAATCAATGCCCTCAATTTTTCTCAATTCTCGAATCACCCAGTTTGAAAAAATTAAACTGTAAAGTTAAGTTTGTGGGCCAGAAGCACATTTATTTAATGAGTTCAGGATATTTAATCCGTAAAATCTAAGAAATATAATTGAAAACAAAGATTTAGATCTATTGGTTGGATAATATTTTGTGAGGATAAATGTGAAGTAGCTATTCGATCCCCATTAAATATGTGGTGGGAAAATGAAAAAAGACTGTAAATTTTCTATAGTACTCTTATGTACAGTGCGCAAAATAAAAAAGGACCACCCAGAATAACTTTTAATCTAATATATTTTATTTTGATCTAACAAATAATCGGATTTGTAAATTTTAGGACTCAATTTTAAGGGATAGAGAGGGTGATCTCAAATATGCTCATTAATTAGTGCAGGCGATATTTTATGTAACGAAATCAGGCACAAAAACGTACTTTCTCTGAATAAACATATCGTTTTCCGATGGATTTGGATTTCTGACCTCCAAGATATGGAGGGTAGCCAGAATCTGGAAAATATGATCCCCATTCTTCGGTCAGGAGCATAGTTTGGACCCTTTAATATTAATTTTATTTTTTGCGTATTTCGCTATATCTCGTGTACTTTTTAAGCGAATTGAAAAACTTTTGTTCACAATTATAAAATTTGTTTATCCAAAGGTAGTTCCATGCAAAATATAACTTTTAGTAAATATTAATTGAACTGTAAAAAACTGGGGTTTTTTTCTTTCACTCACTGCTGTTATTAATTGCTGTTATAACGAACACTTACGATCTCAACATTTATTGTGAGTTAGGAAGAGTTATTCATAACTATTTCGTTAAGTTCTGTCCATCTAAAACCAGAAACCGTCATTCTGATTATGAATTTGGTCCACAATGTCATAAATAAAGGTTAAAATTTTGTGTAAATGATTATATTAATAATCAAATAATTTACGGTATAAAGTACCGGCTCTGTGGCTGCATCATAAGTAAAATCAGTTTTACCATCATATGCAAAATCTATTAAAGTCCATTTTTAGCAGAAAGTATTGTACCGTAATTTTTACACTAATATTTATTTAATTAGAGTGACAGTGATTTTGCGTCAATTCTTTCTGAAAAAATTACGATTTTTTGTTCCATATGTTCCGGTAAAAATGAATTTAATGATAAAAAGTACCGGATACATGAGAGCGGATACTTTTTACCTAATTCGATCACGAATTTTTTAAAGTGCGTGCTAAAATTTAGAATTTTTTATTGATTTTTATAATTTTGAATAAAGTGGAAAAAATTCTCAAAATTGGTAGTCTTGTTTTAAAAAATATATTCAAGGTACTTGTCTGCTCAAAATTTTGGACAATATTTTAAGTAATAATGTGCACTAAGTTGCTTGTTTTCAAAGCTTTCATTTGACTAATATTAAGCTCTCAAACTGTTGCTTTTTTATCATATTGTTATTATAATTATTATTATGGCTCTTAATGGTAGAAAAAAATTTAAATAAGTCAGCTGAATAATTTTTTAGAGGTAAGAAAAATTGTGAAAATATACATATTTTAACTATTTTTATCGTAATATTTTAGCATAGCTGCTATTTTTTAAACTTCTTTCCTTTCTTATTTTGTTTTTATCTACTCAATGTACAAGTTTTTTTCCCTTAAAATCTGAATAAAAATTGTTTATTTTATGATATACTCTCGACTCTTAAAACGAGTGGCAATGATACTGAATTACCCCGCATACAAACATAATTTTCAAATCAAAAATTTTAAAAAATAAAGAACATTTCAAACTAATATTCAAACGAAGTAGCCAGTCTTTGAACTTCAATTTGTATTTAGATAAAGAAATTCTATAAAATACAGCTAAAAGATTTTTTAACAAAAAACAAATCCATTTTTTTTTTTTGTTTAACAGAAAATATAAGAAACTGCTTCCTAAATATGTTACCAAATATGCAAAACACAAATGCTCTGGAAAAAATCTATACAAAAAAATTGATCAAGAAAAGCATTTTTATATTGACTTTTATACTCAGGGAGTACAAATCAATAAAGAACCCCTAACTTTATTTTTATGAAGAAAAATGAAAAGTGTTATCGATCTATTATGTTATTTTGCCAAATTATATATGATATATGTGTTATTATGTAAATTAAAATAATGCGCATTCATATCTGATTTGAATCAATTTCTCTTTTTTTTCCCTCACCTCCATAGCGCTGTCCCCGGCGACGTCATCTCCGGATCCCGCGGCGGCGGACGCGGCTGCTGTGCGGGGCGGCGATAGATCGTCCTCCCTGCCGCTACAACTGTCAGCATCCTCGTCGTCGGTGAGGTGCCTTTGGGAGGAGGAGGGAGATGAGCCGGACTTGTCCCCTCCGGAGGGTGCTAACAGGAGAGAGGAGGGGTCATCCGCCCCCGCAGGGTCTTCGTCGGGGGAGGCAGGATCGTCCCTAGGGGTTTGATCATCTGAAGAAGGAATGCGGTCTTTCTCCTCCCTTTCTTTTCGTAGGCGCTCGGCCTTTCTCCACTTTGCTCGTCTGTTTTGGAACCAGACCTATAAATAAGAAACAAAAAAAATTCTTACTACACAATTTTTATAATTAGCTCTTATGTTTGTGCATTTCTGCTATAAATGTTTACTAAAATATTAAAATTATTAAAATATTTTTAAAATATTTATCAAAATATTTTAATAAAATATTTTATTATGTTTTTATTAAAATATTTATCAAAATATTTTAACCAAACGTATTTACAACAAAAGTACTTTTAAAACCTATAAATGAGTGGAAAATGTGAGAATTAAGCTATCATGTCAGCTTCACAATTTTCATAATTAGTTCTTATATATGTGTATTTTTATAATTAGCTCTTATATATGTGAATATACGTGAATTCTACTTGCTAAATTTTTCAATATTTCTTTTCCTTAAACATCACTTATCTCCCAGATTGAATTTAAAATTTTTTTTAACAATTTGACTGGTTTAATTAGCTTATTTCAGTGCTCTGTTTTTAAATACATCTGTTTTTAAAATTTGACTGTATTGCCAAAAGTAATCAAGTCAAATTTGTATTTGATAAACTACATTTTAAAATTTTACGTAAAGTTTCATGTCATATAAAATCTGCACTTTTAACTAGATTCTTCTTTTCAGTTTTACTTGATATTACACTGACTTGAGATTTTTTTTTTGTCCAAATATTTAACAGTGATAAAGTAAATGACTTGCACATTGTCTACTTTTTGTTAATTATTGACTTCGTCATTTTTGACAGTAAGTCCACGACACGACATATCTTAAATGTGAGGCATGTTTTTAATTTTAAAAAAAAGTCTTCTCTGGGAAATTCTCTTTCACAATTAGAGACAACATTCAGAAGACTGTTATCGTATATGAGAAATATTTGTATCATACAATAGCAAGTTTGTCTAATAAATTTCCTGTTGTAATATTTATAGGCTGATATTTAATATATATAGTGCCAGAACTGAAAAAGAAAATGTTAGAAATGTTCAAATTATCTTTATTCAGTTTTTACTCAAGAGCAAAAAAAATTTATTTACTATCATTTTATTTACTTTTATTTATTAGTATTTTTCAAAACAATTATATTTTCAATGTTAAAATAGATCAACACTGTAAAAAATACCGGAACATGCTTCGGAACAAAAAATCTGAAATATTATAGTTCTTACAGTAATAATTACCATAAATTCGCGAATTACTCTAATTAAACAAAACTATTACAATAAAAAGTACTATATAATATTTTACTGTAAAAATGCATTTTACGGATGATGCACCCAATATGCCGACACTTAATACCGTAATTTGATACGGAATTTTTATAGAGTATAATAAAATATGTTCTAGAAAGAGATCTTAGAAACGTTACTTTAGATTATCTAGTGGTACATAACTGCACAAAATAATTTAGACTATGATTACAAATGTACAATCAGCAATACCAGATTTGTATTTAGGTATTTTAACGCTTAAATATTGTACAAATTTTGAATGAAATATTATTTTAACGTTGGAAATATCTTTACGTTGAAAAATTGTCAAAGTTATCTATATCTTATTTTGTCTATGTATAAAACTTAAAAGAAAATTTAAAAAGGAAAAAAAAAAACAAGCTCGCACAGTTTCGAATAATTTTATCCAATCTTAATAAATGCATAGTTTCATTGCTTGGAAGAGTACTAAAGAATTCAATCTCTCAATCAACCAATCAAATGAAGAAATGACTTTATTTCTCAAAAAAAGTAATGTGTTGTGAATTAAAAATATAACATGAAAAGTTTATTAAACAACAAACAAACAAAAAATTTAAAAAAAATTAAAAGTCTATCCAAATTGATCAGAGAAAAAAACTGTTAAAACTAAATTTTAAGAATTGCTGATAAAAAGGAAGTCCCTGAATTTAAACATTAGGAGACGAAATCAAATAATTAAACTAGAAAATCTAGAATGTTTTTAATATCTGTCAAATCACTACTTAGGCAGCAACAAAAAGAATGAAATCATTAAAATAAATTTTTTGAGGTGAAATCAATTCCCAAAAATCGTCTCTCACCACTGTTTAAACTCAATCAACAAATAAACTACCTTTTCTTCTGTAACAACATCATTGGAGGGATTGAATAATGTCGATGCTGATTTATTAAATTTCGATTTTTTTTTACAGTGACGTCAGCAGTTTTCAAAAATTTTCCCATTGGATAATGATTTTCCAATTAGCCTACAACTTGTATAAATTTTTTGTCCTTAACATTTAACATAAAGATTCTAAAATTTATATCTATTGCGATTATGAAGTAAGCAATATAACAAGTACAATATTTCGAAGACCCATCTTCCATTTTGAAACTAACAATAATAACAGAAATTTTCAAATGAAAATTGCAACTGACTAGATTCAACTAATTAGATTGAATATAACTCAGTAGAAACTGATCAGATTGAATCGTATTTCATTATTCATTTTTCAATCATTTTGAATTTTTAAAGAAAAGGTAAATTTTTAAAAATTTAACGCAACAATCAATTTGAGTGCATATTTGTCTATTTAATTCTCGCATTTTATCACTTATGAATGTTACTTTCTCTAAGCAGTCTAAGATATCTTTACTCATTAGTGCTTAAATCATAATTTTTAATCAGTATTTCGCACATTAACACTAAATATTTTCATTAATCACGAAGAAAAATAATTCCAAAGAAGTGGTTAATTATGCTAGTTTTTTTAATGCTCATAAAATTTGTTTATACTTATTTGAAATAAAATTAAAAAAAAACAAGCTAGATATCTTTATTAAATTTCATTTTTGGCGACCATCAATTTGCTAATTTCTCCTTTTAATTAAACATTTTACAGTTCCCTTAACTAGATTCCTTCTAATCCAAGCAGGTGGCGACAGAGATGGTGGGTGAAATCATAATTTCTCGCCAAAATGATTTCCACTCTTTTAATCCTGAAATCATTCCAACAATTTTTATGATCATTGATTCCTTATGTGACGAATGGTATTGCCAAAATCCCAAGGCTTTACAAGATCGGCGAAGCGGATCTCGGAGATACTCCAGGCAAGACGATGTGTAAAATACAGGGTTGGGGCAAACACACAAACTAATGAAGAGGCCCCTATTCGCAGATGGACCCCCGCGAGATCCACGTTAACCCTGTGCCGTAATCTGCCTGGAGCATCGTTAGTGTCAGGCGACGGGGCCCGGGTCCTTCATCACACTCGCGAGCCGAATGGCCCTTTTGGGAATGGGGACCTGGGCATTCTGCCCCGAAACGAGGTTTTCGTCAGAATTAAGCAACTACCTTCGCTAATCTCCTTCTCCCACTCTCTCCCTCCTTCTTTCCTGCTGGCGCAAGAGGAGTTGAGTTGTTGGTAGACAGCATTGAGTTTTGGAGAAAACCTCTTACGAGTTACCCTTTATTCTCAAGCAGAGCTTTAAACGCTTAATTACACCTAAAAGTTCTGTTAAGATGACCTCAGATATATATTTTTCTTCCAGTTGATTTTATTTTTATTTAGAACGTTTTGATAATTAAAAAAAATGGAAATCTTTACTTCACTTTTCAGTTACAACGTTTAATTAATATGACTAAGAAAAAGAAATTTCTTTTTAGAGATGAAAAATAGAATAAATAATGAATAACTTATTGAAACTTATAAAACGCAAATTTAATGAATTCTATGAAAGATTTTTTTTTTTGTTTTCAGTTTAAACTCTTTGACGAAAAATGGTTATTAAACCTATTTTTCATACTTTTTTTCATTATTTTGTATTAACTTAGGTTAAACTAAATGAAAAATATTATATTTAGCATTTTAACAATTTATGATTATGAAACACAGCATGAAACACTGGTGTCTTTAGCTGTGTTAAAGATAAAATCTTATAATCATTTCTCGCTTCCAAACAATAATTTTCAAATTCAAATTTTCAGTTATTTGGGTTTAAGAGAAACAGTTTTTCCTCATTTGAATTTCTTTAATTTTCAAAATCAATTATTGATAAATTTTTTTAATATGAATGAAAAAACATTTTCAAACTACTTCTTTTGAATCTTATATTCTAATACAAATATAATTCCGATAATTTAATGAGTTTGTAGTAATCATTGGACTATTCTTAATAGTTAAAATTAACAAAATATATTTTTGTTTATAATAGGGTCAGCAATAAATAATAAAACAGACACCAGGTGGCCCATCCACGACAAAAGGATAAAGAATAAAAATGTGTGAATTGTAAGAGTCGAAAGACTAGGCCATCATTTAATAAATAGCAGAACATCAAACAAAAGCTGTTACCACTTTGACTTTAATTAAAGTAAACATAGTTTAAATTTTTTTAAATTCTAAGTTATAATTTTTGTTACAGGGAAAATTTATAAATAATTGAAGTAACATCTATATAAAATAACAGAAGCAAATAATAAAATACAAATAATAAATTCCAAAAGCGTATTTCTTCATTAATATAGTCCAAAATACTTATTAGTCAGAAATATGGAATGCATTTCTGAGTAAAGAAAATATTGAAGCAATGAAATTTACAAGAAATAACAATGTTTGGTCGTAGCTTTCGCCTCGTAAAGTAACTAACGGATTTTTTTATTTTCTCTTGTCAACTTAGTTTTATGGTCCATCAAAAGCTTATGAAGTTAATCATATACATTTAAAATAACCTTATTTAGAGACAACAGAAAATAGTTTCAGTTCACTTTACTTTTGATTTTTATCAACATATCCCTTTTCTCTGCTGTTTGCATCAATTAATGAAGACAAACTAGTTTCAATTTTGGAAACAAGAACCTTTTTCAATAGCGAAACACATAATGACAGAAGAAAACATGAGCCGAACAAGTTGCAACAAGGAAAAAATGGTTTAAGCAAAACTAGAAGGGGAACGAGTCTGAATAAGATAGTCAAGCAAAACAAAAGAGAAACAAGTGTAGGTAGGTACTTTATTTGCGTCACACTAGAGCTGCACAATGGGCTATTGGCGACAGAAACAAGTGTGAGTTTGAGAGGAATAGGTTAAGAACCCCATATGAGCAAGATATCGAAATAAAATTAAAATAAGTTTCCTAATGTTAAAAATGGATGAGATACTAGAAAGATAATTAATTAACTTTTCTAAGTATGAAATCATTCTTAAAAGTCAAGGTTAGTTTGTGAAGAGCAGAGTTTTTTTTAATTCATATGCAGGACAAAATATAATCAGCGTACATAAATTACTCATTAATGTAATATTATTACCCATTAAATTTTATTACTCAGAATTTTAGTTTCTTCCTAGCAAAAAGGTTTAATACAAATTATTTTTCTTTCTAAATATGCTGCGTAATTTTACTTTTTTTTTTTTTAACTTATTGTAAATTCTTGCAAAAATTACTAACATTATTAACATTTTTTCTACTTATCTATTGAAATGTAAGATTTAATTAAATTTTTAAACTTAAAAAAATAATTAAGTTTAAATTTAATTAAACTAAATAAAATCCACATTTTATTACTTATAGTAAAAAAATCTAGAATTTATTCTTATAAAATTCATTAAAATTTTTATTTTCTAAACACCTTGCAGCATAAAAAACACAAATAAATTAATACTAAGTAAATATAAATTTAAACTTAATAATTTAAAAAGTTAAATTTAGTTATGAAACTTAAGAAAAACTAAATAAATTAACTAATGTTCGTAATCTATTGTTTACTAATATAGTAACTTAATAATTTGAAAAGTTAAATTTAGTTATAAAACTTAAGAAAAACTAGATAAAGTTTGTAATTTATTATTTATTGTAAAATTTGCTCTCATAAGAGACTTCAAAATTCTTACTTTCTTAATATCTTGCTTTACCCATAAAAAAATACAAAAAAAATCAGTTTTAAGTAAATAAAATTCATAAATTGTTTATTTATTCTAATAATTTAAAAGGTTTAATTTAGTTTTAAAACTTAAAAAATACCAAAGTAACTAAATAAAACTCGCAATTTAATACTTTAGCTAATAATTTGTTCTCGTATGAGCCATTAAAATCCTCATTTTTAAACGCCTTGTTTTATCGAAACCCATAAAAAAATACAAATAAATGAATACTAAGCACTCTATTACAAAGTTTGATGACCGTTTCGCTTTCAAGAACAACAAATGAGCAAAAACTTATATATTCCGATTGAAAACTTAGTGCTGCTTTTCAAACCTCTCTTCATGTTATTTCATCACATCTCTGCAACCGTACTCACGAAAATATAATTCTTCGTATATACTCATCTGAAATCAGCTCATGGTGCATGCAAACATAACCATCTAAAAAGCCTCACGTATTTCGAAATAAGCTTCATTTCGCTTCAGTTCGTAAGTTTTTCACTAGCATCGGAGCTTTATTTATCAGTTGGAAAATGGAATGAGATCCTTTTCTCTTTCTTGAGCCCACGTCAGAGTTCGAAAATCCGAATACAACGAAAAGGAAGAAAAGGGAGGAGGGGGATAAAAAAAAAAAAAAAAGAACGAAATGTGGTATTCGTGTTCGAAACAACTGAATTGAATTAGTGGCTTTCACTTGGAAAGGGTGTGTTTGTGAGAGACTTCTTACAATACTTCTGCGAATGGGCTGCAAAGAGACACGGTTATGAGTCTGGTTGAGAGGCAGCATTAAGGGTTTGTGTGAAAAAATGATGCTCAAAAATACCGCAGAAATGAATAATGCACTGAATAGGAGGGAGAAAATAAGTAAATAAATAAATGGGAAAAGTAGGCAAGGGTTTCAGAAACCCGTCCTGTGACAAATATTTGCATATAGCTCTGCTTGAGAAATAGGGGCTTTTAAAAACGCACACTGAGAGTGTCATGTTTTATTAAAATTACAAATTAGTGCTACTAAAAATCTCGAAAAAGATAAAAGTAAAATAATATGAAAATGCAAAAAAAATAATAAGTTAAAAAAAAACCTCACCGGAATGTATAATTGATTTCTTGAGCAGGGAAAGTCAGTAATATTTTTATAAGATTTTCTCTGTCAAGAAAAGGCGAAGAGAGGGATAAAAAAAAGCAAACGATAACAGAGTAGAAGCTGCAGTGAATGAAGAAAAGAAAAAGAAAAGTGGAACAAAAAATGGGCAAAAGCAGAAAGCCGGTAATAAAGAAGGAAGTGGCATTTTATAGCACAAATGCTGTGTTCATGAATAGTTCATACGGATTAGAGACTGCAACTAACGAAATTAAAACTTTTTTACGAAGTCTACGTAATTATGCAGCATTTGCGACGCACTTACTTTCTTTCCTGGCAACGAAAAAGAAGCAAACGATAATATGAAGAAAAAAATTTCTACGATGTTAAGACGAGGAAGAGAAAAAAAATGTCTGAACCGATAGAATAAAGAAGAACGGAAAGAAGGAAAAGGTATCGTCTGCAAAAGAAGCGATAAAATGATTATACGTTCTTTCCCTGCGCCAAGTTTAATCCAAATTACTGATGAACATTGCCGAATTAGATTTTTTTACAAGCTGCGCCGCCTAACGATGTTATCTGCCGCCTTTAATGCGCCTAAGGAGCGATGTTGCGTCTTCCTGCTGCTCTACTATTCTCTTTGTAGTTGGTCATATTAGCTCTCCGCTAGAATTAACGTTTTCGTAAAAGCTTTAAACTGTTTAACTCGACCGAGAATAGAATTTCCTCTAAGTAGCTACTCTCGCCGATCGAGAATTAGAATAAGCGAACAGAAAGGGAAAAAAATCGTTTAATTAGTTATAAAAGTAAGGGAGGCTTTTTCTCTCAAACAGAAAAATTGCACACTCTGCCCTGTTTTCGTCATTACATAACAAGATCACAGCTAAAGAACATTATGGTCGGTTTTCAAACACCAACTAATAATGTTTTTTTCGCCGTATCGCCATTATGATAAATGCGAAGAAGTTGGAATAAATAATTAGATAGACCGTTTTTATAATGTGGTTGTATTATGGTTGGTTGTCAATATTCACTGCATTAGATGAGAAATCAGTTTTTGTGCGTCTCTTTATGCCTATAATTAAACTACTTTCCAACAGAATATCATTTTTATGCAAATGGAAAAAATATCTTGATAAATTTGCAAATGACAGTAATTTTTGTTTAATGTTCTTATGTATCTGTCGTTAATCTCATTATAACATCATAAGAAATAAAATAAAAATAAAAATAACGCTAAAACAATTTTTTATGTTCGATTTTGTTTTAATCAGATGCTGGAATGGATTAATATTACTTATAAATAAGTAATAATGTCTTTGAAATTATTTTTTTTTTATTGGCTTAAAATTTATGAGTTAAATTTTTTTTATGAAAATATTAAAAGATGAACAAATACCATTTTGTTAATGACTAGTTCAATTAATAAAGTATGTTTTATATTGGATTTTTTAGGCTTTACTCCTTTTAGAAAATGGATTTATCAATATATTGATGTGCTTAATGTATTCTTTAATTACTACCATATTGAATATTAGAATATTAATGACACGCAATTTAAAGGTTTTTAGTATTATTATTTTTTTTTAATATTTCATATTAATTATAGGCATAAAAATGCCTCTGTATATAACTAGCTCACATCTAGGAATATATTTATTTAAGTAAATAGATATTTTCTCATCTAATTATCTCAGTAATAATTAGTTATTATCTCAATGATGACAATAAGTATCTGAGTAATGTATATAATCTCAGTAAATGTATTTTTCTCTTAACTAATGTTTTTTCTTCGTAAATATACACCTGTAAATGTATTTTTATTTTCCTTTACATAGTAAAGTAAGATCTTTGTCTTTATATTGAATAATTGTTAATTTCCAAATCATTATGAAATATTTAATAAGTATTTGAGTGTTGTATATAATCTCAGTAAATGTATTTTTCTCTTAACTAATGTTTTTTCTTCGTAAATATACACCTGTAAATGAATTTTTATTTTCCTTTACATAGTAAAGTAAGATCTTTGTATTTATATTGAATAATTGTTAAGTTCCTAATCATTATAAAATATTTAATAAGTATTTGAGTGATGTATATAATCTCAGTAAATGTATTTTTCTCTTAACTAATGTTTTTTCTTCGTAAATATACACCTGTAAATGAATTTTTATTTTCCTTTACATAGTAAAGTAAGATCTTTGTCTTTATATTAAATGATTGTTAAGTTCTCAATCATTAGGAAATATTTAATAAGTATCTGAGTAATGTATATAATCTCAGTAAATGTATTTTTCTCTTAACTAATATTTTTTCTTCGTAAATATACACCTGTAAATGTATTTTTATTTTCCTTTACGTAGTAAAGTAAGATCTTTGTCTTTATATTAAATGATTGTTAAGTTCTCAATCATTAGGAAATATTTAATAAGTATCTGAGTAATGTATATAATCTCAGTAAATGTATTTTTCTCTTAACTAATATTTTTTCTTCGTAAATATACACCTGTAAATGTATTTTTATTTTCCTTTACGTAGTAAAGTAAGATCTTTGTCTTTATATTAAATGATTGTTAAGTTCTCAATCATTATGAAATATTTAATAAGTATCTGAGTAATGTATATAATCTCAGTGAATGTATTTTTCTCTTAACTAATGTTTTATCTCCGTAAATATACACATGTAAATGTATTTTTATTTTCCTTTACATAGTAAAGTAAGATCTTTGTCTCTATATTGAATGATTGCTAAGTTCTCAATCATTACGAAATTATTCTCAATCAGTTCTCAATCATTATTTACTTATATCCTCTTCCATAAGTTTCAAAGATTAATACAATTTTTTTCAAATTTTCATTCTAAAATTGTGATAAACTGACCGGAAACAGTTTGTCTATCCGATTATCCGTAAAGTTTACGGTAAAGAACATTTTTTTTTACCTTCACGATTTTGAAACCGTTTACAACTAGCATGGTTTCAAAATCATAAAAAAGAAATTTAACTAGACATAGGAGCTAGGCTTTTCATTAGGTAGTAGGCATTGGATAGTGTTCATGTGTTGAAGGAAACGGAAGAATTACATAATCAGTATTGTTAATCGTTATGCAAAACTGATAAAACTGATATAGCGAAATTCATTTCTTCAAATAATTGAAGAAATTAATTAATTCAATTAAAGCGTTTTCCAGAAATCAGTTTTGTAAGTTACTTTTTATGTATTTCTCCATATCTCGAGAATTTTTTAAGTGAATTGAAAAAAACATTTGAACGGAATTATGAAATTCATTTATCCAAAGAAAACTATTTTGCTTGGAATTAGTATGCAAAATTTAACATTTAGTAAATATTTGTTATTTTTTAGTATTTTATTTAATAATAGTCAAAGAAATTTCAAATTTTTAGGTCTACAAATTTTTACATCATTTTAAATAACGCAGTTTTAAATCGCAAAATACAAAATTTGAGCGAAATAGGTCGAATAGTTCATGAGAAATCAAATTTTGAAAAAATCGTATTGTGTTCTTAAAGTTATATCATCTTCAAACTAATATTTGAAATATGCAGCGAAAGCGATGAAATAAGCTTTATTCAAACGAGTATTATAATTATTTTGGTCATAAATCATAAACAATACGCATATGAAAACTCGTATTTTAAAATTTAAAAGGAAGTCATAAGCAATTATTAAAATATAATATACGAATGGGAAAAAAAAAACATTTCAATATAAACTCACCTGAACTCGAGCTTCTGTCAAGTTAATTTTCATAGCTAAATCTTCTCTTGTGAAAACATCTGGATAGTGTGTCTGTGCAAATGCTTTCTCTAATTCTTCTAACTGCAAAAGAAATATTATACATTCGAAAAATGAATGCAATAAAATTTCCATTTTAGACTTAATTATAATAAAATATTTGTGCTAATCTTCCTCTAATTCTTCAAACTTAATTTTAAAAAAACTATGTATTTGAAAAACTAATAAGTACTAATTTAGATTTAATTTGAAAATAAAATGACAATGTAAATAATTTCTCAAATTCTCCTAGATATAAAAAATTAAATATAGGTATAAAAAATACAATAATATTATTATTTAAGACTAAATTTTCAAAAGAAATTATTGTTAGAACATTCATAATATCCTTTAAAATAGTACGTTTAAAAAAGGTCATGCTTACTAACAATGAGAAATAAAACGACTTCATCATTTCATTATTACATTGTTTCTCAAAACTTAGAAGTATGTAAGCCCACATTTGTAACAAATTTGTCAAGGTTAACTTTCAAACATTTCCCAAATTAAAATTCATCATTATACTATGAGTTAATAACCAAATTAGTATATATACTAATCTGAATAATGTACGTGTGTGTTAGAAAATGAGTGCTTAAAACTGTCAGTTAAAATCCGATTTAAAATTACTTTATCAGTATCATTCGATCAAAGTTGATTAAATATATTAAAAAAAATTACATTACTAGTATCGTCTGATCGAAGTTTATTAAATATAGTATTATATTGTTAGTATCGTCTGCTCAAATTTTGTTAAATATGATGTAATTATTATCGTTTTCTACTAAAAAACTATATTCTTTATACTCCTTGAATGAAATTGAAGGTATCTTGACACTTTAAAGCAATAATTTGATGCACTTGCAAAATTAAGCCAATATTTCCTTTATACAAATAAAATTATCATGAATTTTTTAACTTAAATTGAGGATAAAGGCAACTACAAAGTCATTTTAAGGAAAATATGCATTCGAAGATTTAAAAATACATTATATAACACTAAATTTATTCAAAGTTCATTAGGTAAAGTTGCGAGGAAATTAATTCATAGAGATTTAGAAGTCAGTAAAAAAATATTAATAACATTAAATACATCTAATTTTCGTGATTTAAGTACAATTCATTTCCTGTTCTAAGTATAGAATTGTAATCCATTCTTAAGAATTCAATGAAATAAAATATTTGCTTAACAGCTTCCTGGTATTTTTGCTAATTTTATCAAATATAAGGTATATAAAGCTAATTTTATCAAATTCACTAAAATGTCATCTGCCAATGTTTTTCACGCGTTTTAAAATTAACATAAGATTAAGTGTTCATTTTCTGTACAAATAGTAAAAATCTATAAAAATGCAACCTATACGTAATATGGAATTGGATACTTGTAATTCGAGAAGATGTGGAGTGATTATGCCTAACAATGTTATTTGAATTAGATTTAATTGGAAGCAACGTCAAGCGTATGTGTCGAACCTGATTGGCTTCTGAATCGACAAATGCCACGATTTACCTACGATGATGGCACTTTCAAGCAATTAACAATGTAAAAACAACAAGATACGTAGAACAGTGTAAAAATATTAAAATGCGCTATTTTCAGGATTAAAAAAATTATGAAAAAGTAAATTTTACTAGCATTAGTGGAATTTTCATCTATATAAGCCTGAAATGATTTCTAAATTTTTTTCAAAAGCATTGGAAAAGCGAACAAGTTTTGCACATATTTTGTATGGTATGTAAGCTATGCTTTTCACAGCTATGCAAAAGCCTTTTAAGAAAGTGTAAAAATGAAATTAATCATTTCAATTGAAAATATTTTTAAAATTATTTTCATGTAGCAGGGTTTTTGTAGTTCACGATAACGCGAAAAAGTAATTGGGTATACTATAGCCTACGTCACAGGTTGTGTTATTCCTACTAAATTTAACCTATGAACGGTATTTTCTGCGAGCCTAACTTCAAGCCACAAATAAACAAACGAAGTGTTTGATCGTTTAAATAGCTGCTCGCCAGATTTTATTGCATTATAAAGAAAAGTAATTGATATTCGATTTTTGATTAATAATTGATTTATGTGGATAGTGGCATAGAATTTAGCATTGCGTCATGGTAAATGTTATTCCTACTAAGTGGAAGTAGTTGTGTTTTTTTTTATATTATACCCAATTAACATATTGCAGACGATAATGCTTTCCATAATCTTTAAATAACCAAAAGATTAATTTTCTTTTCTTAACAGTTAATAAAAATGTTAAAACTATTATCTTTATAATTATAAAAATATAATTTTTACTTTTATTAGATAATTTTTTCTTAGAAAATTTAAATACACAGAAATATTTTTTCGATAAACATACATCCCAGAGTTTTGGATAGGAGAAAAAAATTTTATAAATAGAGTGCTTTTCAAAAGTTATTCAAAAAACGTAAGGAACACTGTTCTTGATATTCATTTTTAGGTGGATCAAACAATGTGAAAAACAACACCAGCCTCTTTTGGTGGAAGTATTTTGCAAAGAAATTTCGTGTTACCGTTTATGATCGTACGAAAAGGTTAGTAACGCATTTCACGCAGACGATAATGTAAGATGCAAAGGAAAATGCAATTTTTTTCAAGATTCTATACTACTTTCGAAGAACAAAAATTCAGCTCAGGTGCGAGTTGGAATGAAGATAAAAAGAGGGTAAATACTTTTTTGGTGAAAAAATAGAAGGAAATAGAATGTTCAGTTCTTACCTGTTGAACAGTAAATGTAGTTCTATTTCGTCTCTGTTTTCGTCGCACGAAGTTGTCGTCGTGCAGGTCCGACTGGTACCCGTAACCGCTGTCTGAAACAAGATCAGGGAAGGAGAACATGAGTTTAGGATGCGTGACAGGAATATGTAAAATGTACAATATGGCATAACAAAACATATGTTAAAGACGATGGAACAAAGTTTATCATTTTTCTTACCAATAATGTAAAATTCCCTTTTTATCATTTGAATATTTGACAACAACTTGGGTTTACGTGAGCAGATAATATGAAAAAGGTAAATATTTATGTGTGTAAGTTTATATTTAGGAATAAGAAAAAACCTCCGCAATTTTATTGTAGAAAAGTAAGAACTATATATTCTTCGGTATACATATTTTGAGGAATTCTCTTCATGTAAAGGGAAATAATTCCTTGTTATACAAATTTTAAGATATCATTAAAATTTGGTTTTTTGCAATATGTTGAAGTTTTAAATCATTTAACAATATACCTTTTTGGAATACTTTCCCTACGTGAAAAGAAAAACGGAAGAATTTTTTGTGATAAACCTAATAAGTTATGGCCAAAATTAATCTTTTCTGCCAAATATTCATATTTTAAAATCTCAGGTAAAGTAATTTCTTTGTTAAAATAAGTTTATATTTCATAGAAATAAACGTTATACTATACATTATTTCTAAAAATAAACATTATATAATACTATTTGTTTTAAATATTAATACTTATACAACTTAACTTTACACATCAATTTAAATAATGCAAAATACTTAAAAATATTTCTAATATTGCTTAAATTCAAATACTATTGGTAGCATTACTTAAATTTTAATACCAATATTTAAATCAATTAAATTTTAAAGTTAATACTAAAATTATTAAAATTTTAATACTTGTAAAATATTATTTATAATTTCTTTTTAATAGTATTTTTAAAAATTCTGTTTAAATAAAGATAGTATTATACATATTAAGCTTTAAATAAAATGCGGCCTATATGAAATGAATTATTTTTTAAATAGTCCGTTCATTGATTGCAAAGTTTTTTATTTTATTTCACTTATTGATTGAAATTTTGAATTTCTAATTTTTATGGGATCGATATTAATTTAAATAAATATCAACAAAAATTAAAGTTGAACTTTTAAAAAATTAAGTTACCTGAATATAGTTTTAATAACTATTTTATTTTTTAATTCACTTTTCAAAAAACACTTATGAGAGTTAGTTATCGAAAAGTCATAAAAAATAATAAATTAATGATCAGTAATAGAAAATATCTTATTTTAATTATTTTTAATTACACACATTAATTAATTATTAGTATTTAATTATTTTTATTAATAAATTATTAGTATTTAATTATTTTTATTAATAAATTAATTATTTTAATAATAAATTAAATATTTCTTTCTAAGAGCATTATTTTGATAACATGTATTTAATGGAATACATAAATTACATGAGCTTTATTAAGCATTATTAACTAATAATTAATTATTATTTAAAAGTTCATTTAAATAAAATAAAAAGTTTTAATCTACTTTTATTTTACGAATATAGTTTATATACATGTTGTAATATAATATGTTATATAATATGTTGCATTAGATTTTTGAATTTCATTGGTTAATTGCAGACGTGTTAAATATTTTTAATCTTAAATGTTCAGTTGCAAGAATAATTATTAATTTAAAAATTGTTAAGTTTAGAAAATTGTTTTGTTTTAGCGAGGTTATCACTAAAGGGTGTTCCGTAAAAACTGCTCTTAATATGTATTATTGGAATACTTTTGAAAAATGAAAGACTATAAGAGTTCGCATAAGTGTATATAAAAAGTAATATTTAAGAGTTGAACGAGCAAAAACTAATAGGGGTTCTCAAAGTTGTTTTTCGGCTTCATTCTGTTTAATCCCTCTATCAAACCTGTCTTCTAACTTATACCATACTTTACTAACTATACTAGACTTTACTATATATACTAACTATAGTATAACCTTACCCTCCTGCACTATAATTTTTTTTTAGATTTCGATAGTGCATTTGTTTTTTCTAATTTAGATATTAATTTGCGAATTCCAATATACATCCTTTTTCTAAAATTTCTAACAAGGATTCCAAAAATTCTCATTTGGGATGGTTTTTGTGCAACATTCTGTATAAAAGCTCTGTTAAAATTTTAGAACACACTAATTCAAAATAAAATAAAAGACTCTAAATGTACAAAAATCAAATTGTTAATAAAGTTATATAATTTAATTAATTAAATAATCTGCAATTAGATATAAATATAAAAAAATAAAATGAAAATTTTGAGAAAATATGACCTATTTCTTTCGTTAAGATAATAACTATACTATAACTATAATTAGTATGAGAACTAATTCAAGTAAAACTTTAAACTGAACTCAGTGGCGCGACAACTCATAGAGGGCCAAGGCCGACTGTGCCCATCTCAGTTTTCTTGTCTTTGGGCTCTGGGGTGCAGGAGCAGATGTTCCGATCAGGTGGTCAGCCGAACGTGGAACCCGCAGTGTTTAGTTCCCAAGAGGCCAGAGGATCGAAACAGGGACCTGTGTGCACGATAGCGCGAAGCGCTACAGCTCAGTCACCGGGCGTCAAGTAAAACTTTAACTATTCTGAATTTGTCCTACTAAAATTTTTTTATAATTTCATCTTACTTATAGTAATATAAGCTTTTCCTCTGTTTTTCCATAAATTGATAATACTTCAAAATGATTCAAAATTGAATTAAATGAATTCAGAACTAAATTCAAAAGTATAGGAGACATTGTCCAAAACCTTCAGAATACATTAATTGAGCTTAAAAAATAAAACTCATTGAAAACATATATGATTGAATCACACATTTCTTACGAAATCATACATAAAATTATTAAATATGATATAAATGAGCATTTGAATAAAAGAAGCAAGTAAAATCTACTTATAAAATATGAAATAATTATTACGATTCATTTATTTATAATAATACATAGTTATTAATAATGGGACTAAAAAATATTATAAAACATAATTGAAAATATGATTAATAAATTATTATTTGACATTGCAAATGAGAATTAATTTAAGTTCAATTATAATAATTATAATTTTATTTCATGGGTTTTGTTTCATAATCGAACATTATGATTGGATATATTCCCTACTTTTTCCCGCAAACCAGTTGCATTGTATAAAAATTGTTTGATTAAACTTATAACATTAAGTTTACGAAGAAAAAAATTTCATAGAAAAATTACATTTGGCATTCTCAAAATTTTTTCAAGAAATCTCAATAGTCTCATAGAATCAAAACTAGAAAAGTCTTACATTTTGATGTGAAATCATGAAAAAAAAATTATCTAATTCCTATCTATTTCAAAAATATTTTAACAATATACGGAAATTCCATCAAGACTTCAGAACAAACTAAATCAGCTTAGGAGAAAAGAAAAAATTCTAAACAAACAAAGTTGATTGAAAAATACATTTTAACATTTTCCAACCTTTCATGAACTTATTAAATCTATTTTATGGAAGAACATGAATGAATAAACAAACAAGTAAAAAGCTACCTTTTGAAATACAAAATCAAAAGTAAAACAGTTTTTCATGTTTTTTAAATCATCAAAAGCGAGTTGAGTTGCTTATAAACAAGGAGACCTCCTATTTTATGAAAATCTATTATCGTAATTGCAATATGCACACAAAACTTTCAAAAGAAACTCCTTTCAATATATTTGGCGAAAAGCTTTGATAAGGTTTTATAAAAACACGCCATAATAACTATTTGCCTATTTGAAACAATTAATTTCTTAATGAAATGAATTATCATGATAATGAGTTTAATAATTTTTATAAATTGGCTTCATTCGATGATATTTATTTCATTATTTTATATTAAATGATTTCCAAATTTATTGAAAGAAACACTGTTATTAGTACTGTATCCAATTTCTATGCAAATGAATTCATTCAAGGAAATGTAAAATAGTTTATGTATCTTTTTCTGAATATAAAATACTTATTTAGTGTCGCTTTTTTTTAAAAAATCATTTTTGCTAATAAAAGTTGAAAACAAATTTAGTTTTGCTTTACTTTTCAAAATTTTAAGAAAGAATAAGTTTTTGTCAAAGAAAAAATTTATTTGCTGATTTATATCAAAACATCATTAATGCAAACACTTCTTCACCCTTAAATCTACATTAAAAGTTAATAAATAAATAAATAAATAATAAATAAATAAATAAATAAATAATAAATAAATAAATAATAAATAAATAAATAATGAATAAATAAATAATGAATAAATAAATAATAAATAAATAAATATTAAATAAATAAATAATAAATAAATAATAAATAAATTATAAATAAATAAATTAAAATTAAATTTTTAAAAAAAACACCGCCATGTATTATTTTGTAAAATTAGCTGTTATTAAAGATGCCTTCTTATTTTTCTACTAGAATACTTAGATTTTCATAACTAAGAGCTTAATAATGATATTCTAATGATAATTAGTTTTAACATGATAATAATGAGCTTAATAATCCTTATAGATTCGCTTCTTAGATGATATTTATTTTTTATATTTTATATTAAATGATTTTCAAATTAATAAATAATAAATAAATAAATAATAAATAAATATTAAAATTTAAATTTTTAAAAAGCACCGCTATGTATTATTTTGTAAAATTAGCTGTTTTTAAAGATGTCTTCAAAAAGTGTCTTCTTATTTTGCTTATAGAATACTTAGATTTTCCTAACTAAGAGCTTAATGATATTCCAATGATAATTAGTTCTAACATGATAATAATGAGCTTAATAATCCTTATAGATTCCCTTCTTAGATGATATTTATTTCTATATTATATATTAATTGATTTTCAAAATTATTAAAAGAAACACTTATATGTATTGTATCCCATTTCTAAGTAAATGAATTTATTCAAAGAAATGTAAAATAATTTATGTATCTTTTTTTCCGAATATAAAATACTTATTTGGTATCGCTGCTTTTTAAAAAAAATTTCTAAAAAACTTCTACTTTTTACTTTTTGTAATTTAAGAAAGAGTAAGTTTTTGTCAACGAAAAATATCTTTTGCTTTATATATACCAAACAATCGTTGATATACGTAATTTTGAGAAAAGGAAATTTGTAAAAAGAGAAAATCTTTGACAAAAAGAACATTTATTTTCTAATTTACACTAAGCAATCCCTAGTGCAAACAATTTTCACCTTCAAAGCTACATTAAAACTTAATAAATAACTAAAGAATAAAAAAAATTAAAAACACCGCCATGTATTATTTTGTAAAATTGGTTGTTTTCAAAAAGTTTCCTCTTATTTTGCTAACAAAATACTTAGTGTTTGGTAATGAAGAGTTCAACAATAATATTCTAATAATAATTAGTATAAATATGATAATGAACTTAATAGTCTTTACAAATTGATCTTTATTTCCTTATTTTATAGTAAAAAATTTTCAAATTCAGTGAAAGAAACACTGCTGTAAGTGCTGTATTCAATTCTTATGGGCAAAATTACTTTCGTCATCGGCCACAGGTTGGCAGAAAAAGCCAGTGGAAATTAAAAAAATGTCTGTAAATCGCCAACCAATCTTCATTTTTTTAAATATACCCCAAAATTGAGGATTTTCAAAAAATGTGGCCACTATTAACAATTGGCTTTTAGTAAGGAGCAAATTTTAAATATGATCTAGATTTTCGCTAATAAAAATAGAATTTTTATTTTAGTTTTACTCTTATTTTGGGAAAAATAAGTTTGTATGATAACTGAAAGCAGAGAAAAGATTTTTCGTGCTCGGTTTACACTGCGGGAACAATGATGTAACTAATTTTTCAGCTTTAAATCTATGTGTGAAGAACATGTCAAAACTTCGTTGAAATAAAAAAAATACTCTCATACATCGTTTTGCAAAATGGGTCGTTAAAATTATCTTCAAAACGTTCCTTTCTACTTTGTGAACTTTGTTTTTCATAATAAAGAGTTTAACAATAATGTTTCATAATAATATTTATATTATAACACTATATTTGATATTTCAGCAATAATATTTTATAATTTTATCAATATAAGATAATATTAACAATAATTTTTTATTTGAATTTCTTTAAAAATTGGATTTTTCAGTAATATTTATATATAAACACTTTTTTAAAAAATTTATTGAAAGAAATATTGTTTTAAGTACTGTTTTTGATTTCTATGGAAATGAATTAATTGAAGAAAATGTGAACAAGTTTATTACTTTTTTTCTGAATAGAAAATGCGGGTTTTTTTGAAAAAAAAGACTTCAGCAAATAAGATTTGACAACAAATTTAGCTTTACTTTTCATAATTATAAGAAAAATTAAGTTTTAGAAAGAAAAAAAAAATTTTTTTCCTTGACTTGTTTTAAGCAGTTGCAGATCTAAATAATCCATACGTGCAAAAAATTTTGCAATTTATATTACATAAAAAAAAATCATGTACCATTTCACAAAATAAGTTTTTAAAAATGCCTTCGAACAGTTTTCTTCATACATTTGCTTTGTTTTTCATAATGGAGAGTAAAATAATGGTATTAATGATAATTAGTATTAACATGATAATGAGTTTTATAATGTTTGCAAATAAGTTCATTCGATGATATTTAGTTCATTATTTTATATTATATGTCTTTCAAATTTATTAAAATAAACACTATTTTAAGTAATACATCCAATTTTTATGGGGCAAAATTTATTTTCAAAACCGTCCTCAGGTATAAAAAAATAATATTTGTCAGTCACTAGCCAATCGTTACTTTTTTTTCAAATTGTCAATTTTATTATTGTTAATTATTAATAAATATTGAAATATTAAAAATATTTCATAATAATCTGAAAACTGCGTTATTTCACTCTTGTTTCTTGAAATGTTTCTTTATTTTAGAAATTGACCTTATAATGTTTATCATAATTTGAGAAATGCTTAGAAGGAAAAACCTAACATTGTATCGACAGTTTTTTAAATCCTTTAATATTTTCAATTATAGAAAATGTGACCACATTTTTTTAAAAAGTGGCCACTGTTAAAAAGGTTAAACTAGTAATTAGCTAGGCGCAAATTTTCTAATTAGTGTATCTAATTAGTTTCCTAGTGTCCTCTTTTGTAAGGATGATCAGGATTTTGAAAACAAATTTAGTTTCACTTTTTGCTATTTTGAGAAAGTTTTTATGATTATTGAAAACAGGAAGAAAGTTTTTTTTCTCTTTTGACTTATATCGGGCAATCATTAATATAAATTATTTTTTCTCCCTGAAATTACTAAGGGCAGTAAATGTCAAAGTTTCATTTAAATAAAAAATACCATCATATGTAATTTTTTTAAATGTCTTCGAAAAGTTTCTTCCTGTTTAGTGAATTTAAATACATTTAGTTTTTCGTAATATTGAATTTAATAATGATATTTTTAAGATAATTAATAACATGATTTTCACTTTGAGATTTTATGAATTGGTTCTTTCATGTGGTATTTATTTCATTAATTTATACGAACTTATTTTCAAAATTTCTGAAAGAGACACAGTTATAAGTACAGATTCCAATTTCTATGTAAATGAATTTATTATAAAGAAATGTAAAATAGTTAATAAATTTTTTCGTGAATATAAAATACATATTTAGGGCAGTTTTTTCATACAATGATGATTTAGATTTTTGTTGATAAAAGTTGAGAAAACTTTTTGTTTGGTTTTTCACAGCTATGGGAAAAAGAAACTTTTCATGAATAATGCCGACAAAATACATTTACATTGATAAAACTACATTTTCGTCTTGAAATCCTTGTTTAATAACACCAATATTTTACGTTTACGTGAAACATAACTTTTTGCATCTAAAATTTTCTTTTTTAAAAAATTTCTTTTGAATTTTGATTTTCTTACTTTACTAACTATCACATAAAAGAATTTATGATCTTGTTTTAGAAATAAAAATTTCTATCAATATATTTAAACACAATTCTTATAAGCAGAAATGCCTTAGCTTCATTGTACCTAGAATTTCCATCAGCTAACATACCATAAAAATGTGATTTTGCAAAGGTAAGACTCCAAAAATTTTCTGAAAAATAATGGCAAACAATATTTTGCGAATGCTCAGTTTTTAAAATCCAAAATTTTCTTAATGTATTTGAATTAGTCTCAGTTACCTTCAGTTATACTGAATAATAGCAACCGTTAATTTAGCACACAGAAAAATGATATTTACTTTAAAATTTTATACCTTAAGCAGTTTTCATTTTAGATATTTGTTATTGCTAACATGTGGATATCAGATATTTTGCAGATTATCAGGTCAGGTTTCCCTAATTTGATGGAACCCTAAATAATCAACCTTTTTGTGGCAAGAACCCAAATTTATAAATGAAGCTGAAGATAATTACGGACATTATTGTCGTAAAAAACTAAATTAAAATTATTTAATATTGAGGAATAAAGAGTTTTCAATATTTTTATCATTAAAATTAGGTTTTACGTCCGGCAGTTAAATTTTCTCTCCTTGTGCTATATATCTAGTCTAGTTATGAATCTGTTTCTGGTGTATATACATAACCTGAAAATGGTTTACTTAGAAATGATAACTTACGAGAATTTCTATCAACGTTGAAAATGATTACAATAGAAATATGTTTCTTTGTTTAAGAAGTTAGTTATTTTGATTTGAAAAGCACGATAGGAATATTTTATAAACACTTCTTTTTTTTTCATAATTTGCTCAATTTATTGTTATTATAAATTTTATTTTTTCCTTTAAAATATGCCATTACTATTTCTTTGGCACTTTAAATAATTTTATAAAAGCAAACCGTAAGATTAAATAAATTATGAATTATAGTTTGAATCTAAATATAGTCATTGTCTCAAAATTCATCACATGTTTAAAAAAATTGCTGACTCCAAGAACCCCTTTAACTCTTCCATGGAACCCTACAGTTCTTCGAAACACTATGGAAACTGCTGATCAAGATAATGTGTATATTAACTAGAATCAAAGAAAGTTTCATTTCTCAAATTGCCTATATATATGCAAACTAATATTATAATATGCAAACTAACTAGACAGCATGCTCGTTAACTACTAAGCATTCGTTAAAGAGAAAATAAGATCTTTGCTGGAATAACAGCAACGTATGTGATCCCTAAGATTTACAAATATGTTACTTATTTACTTTTAGCAATCCAAAACATGAAGCTGCTACAATCAATCAGCACATTAATTGATATAAATAATATTTACTTAATAGAACTATTCGAATAGTTTTAATAAGTAAATAAAATATTTATTTACTTATTAAAACTATAATACCAAGAATCTGAGCCGCGGTTCCTCAGGGGGTAGAGTGCCCGCCTCCCAATGCGGTAGGTGCGCAATGTTCGAATCTCAGTGATGGCTGCTCAATGCGAATTTCACACCCAGCTCGCACCGACCACAGTGCTGATGCAAAATATCCGCAGTGGTAGACGGATCATGGGTTAGAGTTTCCATGACGGCAGGGCTAAAATTAGGAGGTTTTCGTGGTTTTCATCTCCATGTAACGCAAATGTGTGTTAGCTCCACCAAAAAGTCCCTCACGAAGGCAATTTTGTTCCAATACTTGAACCAGAGGTTCCCTTGTCTTCTGGATTGGGTCCAAAATTACAAAGCTACGGGGTTGAACATTGGTAGTAACTCAGTATTCAAACTCAAAATTGAATTGGCTGTTCAACGACGGTAATAAAATAAAGTACCAGGAATCTAATGTTAAAGTTTTATTATAGTTTAGAAAGTTTATATAATGTCAGTTATTTATTTTATTGTAAGTTGATAGAAAGAGAAAAACAATTTAACTATACGAAAGTCAATAATGGGCACATCAAGTAGGTAAAATGCAGAAAACTCTTGATTCCCTACTTAAACGGAATAAATCAGTTAATCTGCAAATAAGCTTAGTAGTTTGCATTTTTACGGCTTTCACGCTTTAGCGGAAACTTATTCATGTGTTAATTTTAGGAATAATATCATATTTAAGATGTACAGTTTAAGATATCCATTAATGAAGTTTGTACTTAAAGAAATAGGTGTCTATTTGCCTCCAGTTTTGGTTTTAAGGTAAACTGAAATTTTTTTCAGTGGATGGAGCAACATTTTTTTCCTCTTTTATAGTTTTATGTATTTATTTATTCAATTTTTATTGACTTGTTTACTGACAACACATATTATCATGTGCATCAGATTCAATATATGGCTTTATTGCAAAAACATTTCTCTTATGAAGCAAGCATATATTTAAGAATTTATTTGCATTTATTCTTTTAAAAAAATTTTATTTCATCAATTTTTTGTAACTTTTGCAAACTGCAGTTCTGTACTTAAAAGTGTATTTAGTTTACCGCAACACAACGCCAAAATTGGTGGAAATATACACCAAAATTTTTTACAGCCTACATCGTCTCATATTACTCTATTTCAAATCACATTCCTTTCCTTTCTTAAGAAAAATCTGTTAACACTTTATTATCAGATATCTTCATTTGCATATTTTAATGGATTATTTAACAATAATATAGTTTTGTAAGAAATAACAATGATATTTTTTTTCATTGATTCCTAAAGTGTGCCTTAACGGGGTTATGTGAAGGTGATATGAATTAATGGAAGCTGTGCATGAAAAATAACTGTATCATAAATCAGCAATCAATAATCAAAATAAAATAAAGCAATAGCAATTAAGAAATTATAAATTAGAGATTTATCTTTAAATCTCAAATTGAAAAAAACATAAGACAAAAATTATTTTAAAGGGATGAAGTTTTGATCTAAATGCTGGCACATGTAATAAATTAGTGGAAAAAAAACAATAAGAAACGCAAAATAAAAATCAAGGTAAAATTCTAATACTTTAGTACATAGTTTTTAATATTTATGTGCTGCAAGTTGCAAGATGATGAGAATTGAAGATAAACCATTGGCGTGATTATTACAGAAATCATGCAATATATTTTTAGTTTTAAGTTCACTATCTGTAAAACTATGAAAAGCATTTTTAAGACATCTAATGCATAAAATTTGTCAAATCATAATTCAAAGATAAGTTTTTGCACTTTAAAGTGGTTCAGAATTAATGTATAGAACTTTTAATGACGCATGAGTCATACTTTTAATGACTATTTTTAATGACGTATGAATTTAATAATCGATTGATGGTCTTGATATGACCTTACAATCGATCGCTGTGAATTTTTAAATTTTCGGTCTGAAGTAAGAAAAGCGATAAGTATGAGCAAGGACTTAAATTTTTATTCTTTTGTCTAGATTCATTTGTTCTAAATTCTCTCTAGTGATTAAAACTGGTGGAAAAAAAAGTCTTTAGAAAGAATAGTTCTCTGTCTTTTAAACTGGTAAGTCCTTAGAATTTGATATTGCCTAAATCAAAATTTTCGAATCGATGAATAATAATTCAAACTGATCAAACCAGAAACTCAATATGAATATCGATAATTCTATTCGTTCAAATTAAAATGCTCAGCCTATAAATTATTAAAACATTCCTGTGATTTTGGTCAAATGATTTACATGCTTTTTTTTAGTGATTCTTGGATTCATGGAATCTTAAATCATTAAGTTCAATAATGTTCGAACATTTAAAATAAGTTTGTCAAGATTTGAAAAAAAGTGGATTTTATGATTTACATGTTTTACAATTACAAAACAAAATCTTAGTACGTAAACTTTATATTATAATTACAATTTATTGCCTCTAAACACTTTTAAAATTCTTTAAGAAAAGCTGAAGACTTAAACAAATTATAAGCATTCAAATAAATAAAGTATTAAATATCTTGTTTAAATAACTGAGAATCCTCGCTTACTATATTTATTTTAAATTTAATGATGTTCAATTTTTATTGATAATAATAAAATTTTTAATGAAATATTCAGTCAGCAAATATACCTTGTATTACTTTTAAATACTGTGTACGAAATAAGTATTTACAGATGATTGGTGTAAAGTAAATATTACCATAATTATCATACTGATTCCATATTAGTTTCAATCATTCAAATACGTAAGTGAAAGATCACATTAATATTGCATTTACAATTACTAATATCATCATTTTTTAGGATCAATAAATATTCCAAACTAAATAAATAATCTAATATAGCATATTATCAATAAAATTACAAATTTATAACATTTCTAAGTAATAAATATTTGCATTAAAGGAAATTCTTTCATCAAAAAAGTAGTGTAATAAATTACTAAAAGCTAATTAAAAGATCAGATTAATTATTTATATTTTTTTTCTTAAAAAGCAATAAATCATTTCAGGATATTAAAGTTTACGAAATTAGCTCTTAAAGGTTAAATTATAGCTGGAAAGTTAAGCAAATAGAAAATCAATTTCAGAATATTTACGAAGCATTTTTATGGCGATTCCTAATGTTAAAAGTGAAAACGACAAGCTCTCGCCTTAGAGAGATGCTCAAATCATTTCAATAATTCGCACTTTGTAGCGCTTAATGGATTTTCAAACTTTTTAAATATTCTAATACCATATGCAAAAATAAAAATATTTAAACAATATATTCAAAAATGATATCCATCATATCTTAATATGTATATTTGCACAGCCTTTAAAGGAGATGGAATTTCGTTCTAAATTCAAAAGAAAGGCAAACGATAAATTTGATATCGTATTTCAGCAAGCGATTCTTTGTAAGCGAATTTCATTTTCTGGGGGAAATTTTTCTATGCCGCTTAAATATTTTGGAATCGGTCGGCATAAAAGATGGCAAATTCGACATAAAAATGATTCGCTAAGAAAACTCCGAGGTTTATATGTATGTAAACGATCCTATTCCCTTTCGAAATTATTGAACCAGAAAATTCTTAGAACAAAGAGAAAAGCCAGAGATCAACTAGAAACGAATCACGGTTGCCCTGGAGGGGGACTTGGAAGAAAGCGTTTTCTACAAACATTTTGACGATGTTTTGCTAAGAATGTTTGGGCTTTAAAACACGACCCTGGGGGCATTTTCCATAGAATAAAATAGAAGGAGAGAAGCAACCCTTTTAAAAACCTTTCGTTGCCAGATTTTTGTGAAAGAATATTAGTTACACGATTAGGTGAGCGCACTGGGGGCGAGATTTCACTTTTAAGTGCCTATTTGGTTTATGGCAAATGCTGACGTCATTATCTCTTCGCGAGGATTCGCTTTTGTGATGCTAACGAGTTTACTTTTGTTGCGGAGAATTCTGGAAGGCAGCATAACAAACGAACGGTTAAGCTCGATCCCTTCTTCATCCACAAACACAAATTTCAAATTTACATTCCTCCCCAGCTAGAGTCAATATTTAGCAACAAAGCCTGTGAGGATGTTATTACGACATCAAAGATATTCGCGCCTTTCGGAGGTGGGGGAGGAGTGAGAGCGAAGGTATTTTTATTATTTTTTTCCACTCGAACATTCATGTTTGTGGCAACACCTCGTTGGATGATGGTAATAACTTTTGTGTCGATCGGTCTTATTCAATTGGGTATTCTTCGTGCCATCAAACTTCCATCTTTTCTTCGTCTTGTGCAAATATATCGCGAATTACTATGGGAAGCCGCCACAGAAACATCGAAAAATTCTTTACAAATCAGCATCGGCGCTCTGTAGTTGAAAAGCGAATTTTCAAGGCCCGCGGGCCTGCAAAGACTTCAATTGCGGGAAGAGGGCTGCCAACAAAGGCAGCCTATCCTTTCCTCCCACATGACTGCCGCCCGCGGGCGCCAAAGATCGCCTCGGGCTTGTTTGCCCGGGTCTGATGAACCGCTGCGCCCCTTGATGTGGATCATATTTGCATTAACCAACCACCAGTGAAATTTTTCCCCACGCCCCTTTTTTCTTTTCAGCTTTTCTCTCTCTCTTCATCTGTCCTTTTTATATTGAAGCAGGGCGGCCACCCTGGGGCGCACTCCTAGAGTTGAAGAGCGTAATGAATTTATGACGCCCATCAATTGCGGTATGATTCGATTCTGAACAAGCAATTGCCGACCCTTTCGTCTGTGATAAAAGAAGTACGACGAACTGCCACAATCATTCAATATAGCTGCGACTTCATTACTGACGATGAAATTAGCAAGCATGTCGACGGTATTTAGCAATATTATCACTTACGCAACATTTCTTTTATTGATCAATTATATATGTCATCAAATACTAAATGAAATTACATGCGTTAAAATGTTTTTGAGATTTACTTTTTCATCTCTTAGTCGTCTGTCACATGAGTCGAAATATTAAATGCACAAAGCTATTTATAATTCATCTGTTTATAATTTTATATAAAATTGGTTTGAGCTAATCAATGACATTTTTTATGAAATTGATATTAGGAGAAAACTGAGTAATCGAAACCAAATGCAGAAAGAAGATCCTAAAATAGCACAACCCGGAAAAAAGTTTTGTCATTTTTAATCCAAGCATTAGCTTGCTTTTTTTTTTCTTCTTAAATCTTATAATAGCTGTTTTTAAAAAAAGTTGTCTTTAAAACAATTCTAAAATCCAAAAATTAAAAAAGAAAAGAAATTAATATTTATGAAAATAATTATAAGTTAGACTGTTAGTAATCTTTTAATTAAGGCAGTCCTCATAGTTTAGTTTGTATTAAATTTAGCTCCACAATTACTTGCCATGTAAAGTTAAAAAAATATCTGTGTATTACAATACCTTACTACCTTACTACATTGTAAAACATTCCTGATAAAATTACGGTAAAAAAATATCGTCACTCAGGGCACCGTTATACTTTTTATCGTAACATTTTCACAGTAATAATTACCGTAAAATCGCTGAATCACACTAATTAAATAAATATTACTTTAAAATTTACGGTATAATATTTTACTGTAAAAATAAATGTTACTATAAAATGGATTTTACGGATGAGGCACACAAAGTACTGGTACTATTCCGTAATTTTTTTTTTTTTGTAAATGTTTAGTGATACTAATAAAATAATTAAAAATGTATTAAACAAGATTGATATAAATAATCTTAACTTAGAAAAAATATGATTAGAAATTAAATTAACTAATTTTCTCCTGAAAATTAATGAATATGAGTTGGAACAAGTGGCTCAATTTAAATATTTAGACACAATAGTAAACAATAATGACGACATAAAAATTGAAATCAAAAATAGAATCAACATAACTAACAGATGTTATCATGGATTGAGAAAGCAGTTCAATTCGAAATACATAAGTTGTGAAACAAAAATACAGTTGTACAAGACACTAGTGAGAACAATAGTTTTATATGGCAGTGAATGTTGGGCAATTAACAAAGCAGACGAAGAGAAACTGGTGATTTTAAAGAGAAAAATATTAAGAAAAATTTTTGGTTCAGTAAGAGAAAACGGAAACTGGAGAATTCATTACAACCATAAATTACAATCAAAATACAAAGAATCTACCATACTAAAGATTAACAAGGTTTCGCAAATAAGGTGGCTAGCACATGTATTTCGATATAGCGATGAAAACCCTGTTAAAATATAACCTTCCAAGCACCAGAGGGAAAAAGAAAAAGAGGAAGACCCATAAAAAGATAGTTATGTGGAGTAAAGAAGTGGTTAAATGACTTGGGAGTTCATGGATGAAGATATATAGAATCGGATAAATCTAAATGGGGTAAACCTACTGAGATGGCCTTGGTCGGTAACCGGCTGCAGTGCCTAAGAAGAATTTTCTTTAAACATCTAGTACTACATAGCCAAAGTTCATATAGTTGTCTTTAAAATTAGTAAAAGAAGTCAAAATTGATAAATAATTATTTAAAACAATAATTAGAAAATTAATAAGAGGCTCAACTTCATGTGGTTCCCTTGCATAAGAAGTTTTCATTATAATCCAAGAGAAGTAAATGTTATTCGAAGTATACTTAAAACTTAACATATGAAAAGTTTGAATTTATATTTATTAAAGGAAATACGATATTGCCGTATACATTTTGGCAGCTTACAACTATAACTTATCCAAAAAGTCTTTTTTTTCCTAATTTAATCAAAATTAATAATTTAAACTCAGGAAATACTATAAAAAGAAGTACTTACAAAGAATAGAAATACATTTACAACAAAAATACTATAAAAATAAAAAAAAGCATTTTGTTGCCTAATTTATTCAAAATTAATTATTTAAACTCAGGTAAAAGAATAAAAAGAAATACTTACAGAGAATGGATATACATTTGAAACAAAACTACCACAAAAACATATTAAAAAACTGTTTTATAATTTACAATGCTTTTTTGAATTAAATTAAGACTTGTGAATGCAACTCTTTGAGTAAAAAAATATTCGTTATTAGAATTTCGTAAGTACTTAAAAATTTGACTTATTTTTAATAATTTTTAAAAAATATGAAAATAATTTTTATCCTTCAATATTTAATCATAAAAAATAAACTTTTATTAGATGATGGATTTGTTCAAAGATTCAAAATATAGGTATGTCATGTTCAAAAATTATAAAAGTCTCGACTTGAATTTAATGTCCAATGACAATTTGCGCTTTAAGGAATCAAGTATTTTGCTACCGTTAATTTAACAATTACATTAATACTTAAACAAAACTAAACAATAATAAAATTTTAGAAAACTGTATTCTGTGACCGATTATTCTAAAAAAAAGTTATTCTATAAATAAAAATATAAAGAAATTATATTTATATTTTAAGAAAATATTTTTAAATCTGCTGCATTTTTTAGAAAATAAAATTACTCTAAAAAGATAGATAAGTAAAATATGTATTTTTTTACACGCATTTCTTCTATAAGACGTGTATAAGACTTAGCGTAACTTAAAAATTATTAATCGCTAGCAATTTATAACAAATAGTATCTGAATATATTTATTTAAAATCCAAAATTTGAAGGGAATAAATAAATTCTAAAATTTCTCTTATCCTTTGTTCAAACATTAGCATGCAACTTTCTTTCACTTTTAAACATAACTTTGAAAAAGTTTTGTAGAAAACAGGGCATTTTGGGGCTCACCGTAAAAAAATTAATAAGTAATTAAAAAATACTATTAAATTTAATTTTAAAAGAATGTCGGTATAAAAACGTTTACTTCCCTGAAAATTACTGTTATTTAAAAAGGAATGCTTGTTTTTCAAGCAGATAAGTACTGCTATTTTAACAAAGGAAAACTGTTATTTTAATTTAAAAATAACTCCATAAATTACAACTTTAGCATTGTAATCGGTGCGAGCCAAATACGTATTACCAGTAAACGGCGTGATTCGAACCCATGTCGCCTCGTTGGAAAGCGAGCACTCTGGCACCAGAACCACAACAAATCCAATGTTTTCATATGATGAGAAAACGTGAACTATCTTTATCTTAAATGTCTAATTAAAATCATATTTAAGTGTAGAAATGTTTAAAACTATAGTGACCCACCCTTATAAAAATGACTGTCGATTTAACTTCGATTCATCAAGGAAATAGAATCATAATTTTATTTATGCGATCAAGTATAGAAAATAATCGCAGCATGATTTAAAAAAAGATAAAGTTGCATGTCAAGTTGCAAAACTGCATATCAAAAATTATAATTTGAATTGATAGTTTTAATTCATTTATGATTAAAGAAAAAAACAGTGAAAAACTGTTTTGTGAAAAATAGCTTTAAGCCATCAAATATGAGGGGAAAATCTGTAAAAAAAATCGGAATTTTTTGCAGCGAGTGGGTAACGATTATAAACAGAAAAAAAATCTGTATTTATCTTCAAACAGTTTTTTCGCAAAATAAATGTTTTTTTTCTGTAGAATTTACAGTTATTTTTTACAGTACGTCTAGTTGCTTCAGGAAGAATTTTAAACATTCAGAAAAATTCTAAATCTTATTTTAATTCAATAAAATTATGAATGTTGAGTGTTTAAATGTAAAATAAAAGACACGTGACATAAGAAAAAAAGTAATATTACTTACAAGGAGACACGGTAGAATAGACGGAAAATGGCAAAGGAGGAGGCCTAGGTGCCACAGATGAAGGAGGCATCGTCAGAGGACAGTGATAGCAAAACATCTACAAAAGAATAATAACTATTATCGTCTTATAATTATGCACATTTTTCATACACTGTGAAAAATTAAGAATCAAATTACGGTATCAAGTACCGGCACTTAAGGTACACCATCCGTAAAATCTATTTTAACCGTGAAATACTAAACAGTAATTTTTACAGTCATATTTATTAAATTTCAGTGATTCAGTGATGTTCTAACTATGTACAGCGACAAAATTAGATTTGGATAGCATTGACAGTTTTTTTAACGTAAAAAAGATATTTTCGAACATTGGAACAATATTTAATACAAACTTAGTACAATATTTAAGAGTCAAATAATTAAACAGAAAACTGGAAATGCTGATCGTGCAATTGTAATCATAGTATAAATTATTTCGTTCAGTTTGAATGCATGCTTATACAATTTTCAAAATGAAGTTAGAAAAATTTGCAACTAATATATCCTGTGATTTATAAACATTTAATTAATTTTATATATTATATGATCTTATATTAATAAAAGTTTAAATTTGAGTTTTTTGTGGGCAGCAAATTTTTTATTCTTGCATAAATTCTGAGCACCTTCATTCTACAATGTATGGGCACCAGAAGAATATCTAGGAAAATGAAAAAAATATATATATGGCATATCTCTGTTAATAAAACGTTTCTCTCTTCCGTGGTAACCAAGAAGCATCATTGAAACTAAAATTTAGCTCTAAATTATTATTGAGCCAGAGTAAATTTATTTGCTTATTTTTAAAAAAAATTATTTGTTGATAAGTACTATTCACTGTCAACCCTTTTTTACCTCCCGACGCAAATATTATAAGAAGTTCTAGATCAAATTACGGTAAAAAGTACCGGTAATAAGGGTTTAGGTACTTTTTACAGTAAAATCTATTTTCATCAGAACATGCTACGGAATAAAAATTCTAATATACCATAATTTTTATAGTAATAATTACCTTAAAATCACTGAAACAGTCTAATTAAATAAGTAATGCTGCCACAATTATAATATAATATTTTAGGGTAAAGTTGGATTTTATAGTAAAATGGATTTTAGAAAGGATTCACCCAAAGTACCGGTACTTTATACCGTAATTATATCCGGAATTTTTTGCAGAGTAGCTCGTTTTATTTAAGCTTTACGCCATCCTCGCGAAAAAAGGATTTTCATTCAGAAACTTGTAAATATGTATGTTTCACATAAACAGCTCACTCACATATTATTTCAGTTCAACGCGAAAAAAAAGCAAATACTTTTTTGTCACCGTTTAAGTGAGTTCTTACAAATTTATTCAAAGGTTAATAACAAAAAAGATAGAAATTAAATCGTCGGAGCTTGTTTATTTGTTGAAAGTTAAAATCTGTTCAACACTTTTCCATTTCATTCAGCAGACAAACTAGCTTTCTCGTACTGATTGAATGATCTGACTTGTCAGATTTCGATTATGTTGTTTATTTTTCCCTTTGTAATCAAGTTTATTTATGAAAAAGATCAAGTTTGAAAAAACTGAAATGTTATGCTTAGGTACATTGTAAAAAATTTCGGATCAAGTTACAGTAAAAAGTACCAGCTCTAAGGATTCCAGTACACAGAGCAAACATCTGTGGTAAATTTACCGTACTACATAGTAATGACATTTCTAATTTTAAAAAATCATAATTCTGGTATTAAAAACCAATATATATGATTTTTAAACCATTCCAGTTAACCGGAAATTCTGATTTTCCAAATGATATTTCTTATTAAATCACATTTAGTAAAAATACAGAACTGAAAAGTAAATTTAAAAGGTTAAATGGTTATTATCCCATGATCTAATTTTATGCCATAATAAAATTACCAAATTTTATGACATTTATCAAATTTTATCACACTTAATAAGTTAATATTTTAAAGTTAATTTTATCAAAATCATTATCATCTTGGTAAAAAATACCGAGCTTTTTAATGCTTCCATAGAACCAGAAAAACGGTAAATTTTACATTATTGTGGTAGTTTGACATTACTTTTTTTCTCAGCACACTATATACTGTAAAATCTATTTTTACTGTAAGGTTATACAGAACAAGAATCTGATATACCGTATTTTTTTACAGTAATAATTTCTGTAAAATCCCTGAATCACTGTAATTAAAAAATATTACTGTAAAAATCTGTAATACTACTGTAAATACTACTGTATTACTATTAAATTTTACTTCAAAAGTTAATTTTACTGTAAAATGGATTTCATGAATGTTGCACCCGAGGTGCCCATACTTTTTACTGTAATTTGATCCAAAATTTTTCCCTGTATATGTCTTCTGAATTTATATAGTGTTTACATACACTTTACTGTAAATACTGTGACAATTCAATCCCCATATTAAACTTAAACTAAGCAAAATGTTAAATATTTGTCATAAAATTCACTATTCCAATTCCTTTGTATTATTTGAAGTACTTTCTTCATAGTTTTATTTCCCTCAGCTTTTTAAAAACAAAACTTGCATTTATGCTTTAAAATTCCTAAATTTCATATTCATAAATAAATCATATTTCATCTTCAGAGAACTGTTTTAAGTATTATTTGACTTAAATGTCATTCAGTTTTCCTCATCATATCCAATAACGTTCGTAAAAGATGTTTTCAAATTCGTTTTACGAATGTGATTGTAAATTTTAACTCGATTTTATTTACTAAACACACGTAGCTATAAAATGAAATCTATCTGCTTATACATTTATATTATTTCAAAGATATTGCTTTAGCGGATATAAACTACCATCGAGAAGTGAGTTTTTATTACATTTGGGACAATATTCTTTGAAATCCAATTTCTTTAGAAAGAATTCTTATTCCTGAATCCTCTCAAATTCTATTATAAACTTCTTTCGAACGAAAATAAAAACAGAAATGTATCTCCTTTAGAACTTTCAACTGATTCTTATTGGTTGAAATAAGCTTATCGTATTTTTCAAAGATCCAATAAAATAATATTATTTTTATTTTCCAAATACCTATAAAATTTCTATCTTACTTGAATGAATTTCAACAAATATTACCTTCAATACTCCGAAAAAGTACAGATAATTTAATAATGTGGATGTTACTAAAATGCATTATTATATTCGATCGAACGTATGATTATTTTCATATACGTGTGGTATTTTTACAAATAATCATAATCTATATGACGAAAATTAATTGAACCATTCGGTTCTTGGGAAACTGCCGCAGTCAAATTGAAAGAATCTCCAATATTTAGTAATCAAACTGAAGCTATTTTTATGTTCATTTCACACTGTTAAGAAAAATTCTATTCAAAATCTGTGTTTGCATAAAATCGTTTATTTGTCAGAAAAAGACTGTCATTTAAAAACGGATGCCTGTCTTTTCAGCACATAATTACTGTTACTTATTAACAAGCACCGTTATTTTAGCAAACTCTGTTGTTTTAGCAAACTCTTGTATTTAAATAAAAATTCTATAAAATAAGATTGTAATTGGCCTGAGCCGAGAGCCGTTGGAAGCTCTCGTGGCTCACCCGTATAAAGATGTCTGGCAACTTAACTTACCAAAATTATATCTAAAGAAATATGATAATCATGCAGAGCATCGATCTGACTGTGGAATCGAATAGCATTTTTATTTATACGATAATCAAAACCATGAAATATTTGCTCAAAAATAGGGGCTAGTATAGAAAATAATCGTAAAATGATTCGGACAAAAAAACAGTTATCTTATGGTAAGCAAAACTGCATGGAATAAACTAGAATTAGAAATGACGGTTTTAATCCGTTTATGATACGGATGAAAAACAGAGAAGGATTTTTTTATCAATAAAACAGCTTTAAACAGTCAAATATACAGAGAAAGTCTGTAAAAAGAACTAAATTTTTTACAGCGTGAGGATAACGGATAGAAAAAAGAAAAATCTGAATTTTTTTGTTAATTTTTTTAAGGAAAAATATGCTTTTTTTTCTGTAGAATTTGCAGTTAATTTTTGCAGGGCAGTTTAGTCCACATACCTAATATGGTAATCAGAAAATATGTTATTTAGTGCTAAAATTGCATGATTGATTTCAGGCAATTTCTAAAAAAACTAAGGTAGTAAAGGATCATTATTATAAATAGTCTTATTAAAGGTTAATTGTAATAGGTCTTAATAAATACAATCTTATTGAGTAATTCTTAGTGCATTCTTTTATATGTTCAAAGGCATACAAGCTGAATGTGAAGAAAAAAATCTAAAAGAGGAAAAAATACTGCTTAAAAATGCTTTTCCAATTCACCAGATACATTGCAATTATTTTACATATTACTATATACACAATACGTTAAATTTTGCAAATTAAAATCTTTGATTCCAAACGAAAGCTGTTCTACTTTATTATAATATTTTCGCTATTTATGGCACTAATATAATCCATTGCGGCAAATATTTGAGCTTTGACGGCTCAGAGGTTAAGGCACCAAGATGTAATTGTGAAAAGCTGGGATTCAATCCCCGGTGACTTGTGACCCATCCCAGCCTCAGACCAATGGACACCAGCTTTTCTGGAAAAAAGGAGTGGTCGAAGTGCAATGTTGACCGCATTCTCACCATCATGCCGTTAGCCACTAAAATTTTCTCCATGAAATGCTCTCAATTGACCTACAATAGACCTGCCTCAATTGACCTGCGGAATTGCTTCACTTTAACTGCTACTAAAAATGCCAGTCATATTTTTCTAATACCAGCTTAATTTCTTGAGAGAACTGAATAAAATTTTAAATAAATGAATTATGAGCTCAAACATAGTGTTAAGAACGATAATTCAGCTCTCACGATTACGGTTGCAGAGAAAGAATTTCCTATTTTTCAAATGGCAACAACTTTTTTTATGTCAATTATTCTTTGCAGCCTTAATTTTATTTTGTTTCTTTGCAGCATGTTATTAAGTTTTATTTTGAGGATTGAATTTTGCGCAGTCTAGCTACATCCAACTTTTGTGCCATTAAATAATTCATTAGAATCAAAAAGTCAAAAACTGACCACTTAAGATAAAGTCATTTCAGGAAGTTTTTTTAACGAGCATCTTTTACGTGTAAGAATTCCAAGCGTATGGATTCTAGGTTTAAAACAATTGTACTTCATAAATAGCTATATAAAAGACACTGTGCTAGCATTAGAGAAACTTGATTGTGGTTTTGTTTGATTTTTTTTAAAATTTGCTACAATGCATCTCACTCAATTAGCAGAGCTTTAGAAATCAAAATAAGTTAATAGTTGTTGTTATATTTCATAAACAGTCATCAAATCTTTACTTCCTTTGATGAAATCTTTACTGCCTTCGTGCCGTACGGGGTTCCAACTCAGCGACGATCATCAGATTGGCGTATGGGCCATATTAGCTCGGGTCGCCCGATTTCACTCCTTATTTCCTTTGATATCAACTTTTAAGCATATTAAGAAATTTGAACCACATACTAAGAACCATATACAAGTCCTAAGTATGCATTTCAAACTTACGTAATGGTGAAGCAATCGATATTATCGCCATTACTTAAGTTAAAATTAAATTTAATTAAGTAAAATTAAAGCTAATTAAATTAAATTAAGTAATTAATAAATCTAGGCACTTAAAAGTTAAGAGTAAGTAATTTTAAAATGTTAAAAAATCGGTATACTATCAATATACAAATTAGTTAAAGGTTTTAAATAAAAATAAATTTATTAGCGTCATACATTTATTATTATTATTTAGTGTTTTTGTTTATTATTATTTAGCATTATTTAGTGTTTGTTTTCTATAAACTTATTTCTATGATACGTATCTGTTTACGATATAATGAGTATATGTCATTTTATTTTCTTAATGCTTTTAAAAATCGAAATTAAATAATTTTGAGCATTTAAAAGCTTTTTAAGTATAAAATTTTAAATTAAATAATTATAAAGTATTAAAAAATAGATATGCAGTCAGTGTACAAGTTAATTAAATGCTTTAGATTATAAATATGCATCAGTGTTATATATTTATTATTATTTTGCGTTAGTTTTCTAAAGTTATTTTAACAACAGATATGAGTGTAAGATACAATTAGTGTATATGATTTTATTTTCCAAAAAAAAGCATTTAAAAATCAAAATTAAATAATTTTAAAAGCTAAAAAATTTCTTTTATGTTTAAAAGTCAAAATTAAGCAATTTTGAAATATAAAAAAATGGGTGTAACCGTAAAATCGAAATTAAATAATTTTAAGAGCTTAAAAATTTCTTTTATGTTTAAACGTTAAAATTAAACAATTTTAAGATATTAAAAAAATGGGTGTAACCGTCAATATACAAACTGCTTAAACGCTTTAATTAATAAATATTTAGCAGCGTTATACATTTATCATAGATTATTTAGTGTTTATTTTCTTCAAAGTTATTAGAAGTCTTAAATTCTAATTGAATTTCAGCCTGAATAGAATAATTCTGATGTCTTATGGCATTATGATTCTAATCTAATATTCTATTAGGATAATCATAATCTAAGATTTCCCGATCTAATATTTCGGATATAATTGTCTAATACATAATCTCATTCAATTGTAATTATGATTGAGTTAATTCTAACCGCATTAATTTCTTAATCAATTTCTAATAAAGATATTATGCTTACATTTTTATGGTGAAATTCAAATTACATGAACCATTCATATGATGTAATGTTAGAAAATGTTACTGATAATTTTTCATTGATATACCTTTGTTGTTAATGAAATGTGATTTGTATAAATATAAATCATTCACATAAGTTTTTATTTAATAATAAAAGATTAACTTGGTAAACTTGGTATTAAAAGCATGTATTTAATCTACCAATAAAACTTTTTTATTAATAAAAAAAACTGGTTCAAATAAACTTTAATCAATTAATAAATATATTTGCATTTCAAAACAATGGTACGTGTAAGTTTTTTTTCACATGTATATCATAAAGTAATAAAAATTTTAAGTTTCATTATAATAATTTTTTTATATAAATTTTTATTGTCTTATTTTTATCAAAATATAAACGCTCTAAGTTTTATAACTGAAATTGATTTAACTACTTATTTTTCTTTACTAAAATTGATTAGTTGTATAAATAAAATGATAATACCCTTTTTTAATTCACTAATAAACGTTTTCCCTTGAAAACAAAAATGATTATGAGACGTGGTTTTTTATTTAGTAATAAGCCTTTTCATTTGCATAACTTATAACAATTGACAAAGCTTCATTAAATGTTTCCATGAATAAATAATATAACGTTTTAATAAAAAATATAACCTTCAAACAAACGGTTGCAATTATACAGATGAAAATTATGACTATCTTTTATTTATAAAATAGTAAATGTTTTTATTTTTATAAATAAAAAAATGAAGATAAATTTTTTATTTTATTTATATTGATTCATAATGTAAATAAACAATCTTTTTTTTGTATACTAATAAATAAAAAAATATCACCATTTACTAAATAAATAATTATGAGGTCGGGTTTTTTTTTTATCAGAAAATAAATATTTTTAGATTTTAATAGAAATAATTGATAATTCTGTTTATCCTCGTATAAAGTTTCTGTTTGAACATATGAAAATGATATAGATCATTTTTATTGTGACGCTGTCATTTGAATTCAGATAGATCTATTTTTTTTTTTCACTAAAATGCTTTCCTTGTGTAAATGAACGTATGAAAATGATGCCCATAGTATCATTTGGGAATGAAGCTAGGTTTTTTGGTGTAACTATTTTTTTGTTCTGAAATAATAATAAAAAAAATAATAAATATAAAATATTTTGTCTGTTTCATATTTGTTGTAGAGATATAAATTATTGTTTCAATAATTTATATCTCTGCAAATAATATTAAACAATAATAATTATATACAAGCTTGGGCAAAAAACAAATTGATGAGATTTCTTCAAATACGTGATATATACAGTTAAAAAAGCAACGTTTGAGATAGTGTAAAAGAGTTAATTTTAAATAATTTCTTGTTAGAGTTCTAATTCAAATGATAAATTTTTATTTCAGAAAAACACACTTGTAAAATGCTGAATTGTGCAAGAACTTTTGAATATGTAACACAAACAATAGAAGTTTTGTTTTATGCTATAATTATACCTTATGATTGTAGAGAAAATTCACAAATTAGAGTAACCTTTTATATACAACAGTGTTCTTTGTCTTAGACCGAATTAAACTTGGCAACTTATTCATGGTAAAAAATTATTGTTTCTGTTAATTTATAATTTATTTCATTTTATAACCAGAGTTAAACAGCGCGCCAAGTTTTTATTTTCCAACTATCAAACCACAACTTTGTATCCTTGTAATTTTAAACCCAACTCAAAACTCAAGGAAGCTCCTTGGAATAGCATTGGGATAAACTAGTCTTTGTGAAGGATTTTTTGATGGAACTAACCACAATTGCGTTACGTGGAGAAAAAAAACCACGTAAACCTCCCATGGTTAGCCCAAATGCAAAGAGATTTTAACCTATAATCCGTCTACCACTGCGGATATTTTACGTCAGTACTGAGGTCAGTGCGAGCCGGAAGCAAAATTCGTATTAACTAATCACCGCTGCGATTCGAACCTCTGGGTGGGTGACCTTAATGGAGGACTGGTGTTCTATCCCCTGACCCGAACGCTATATCCCCGGCTCGATTTATGATTTATGATTTAAAAATCATTTTGAGTATTTCAATTTTATTTATTAATATTTATTATTTTAAATATGATTTAAGAACCAGAAGAAAAACAATTTTAAAAAAAGAACCCGATTCAACCCGATTTGTGAGTGATTTTTTCTGTTAATTCGGATCAATAATTCATGTGTTACAAACACATTATTTTAAGTATTACATGAGAATTATTTAGTTTATTTCATTTTAACCTTTAAAATATTCGTTCCATTTCCATAAATAAATTAAAATTTTCAAAATTAGTTTGTAAACACAAAAAATTGGAATTTAACTCCACTATTTCGTAGATTTCATGAGCAATGTATAAATAATAGTAACCACCGTTCTAAAAATTTTATATAGTTGGTTTAAGTTCTGTTTTAAGAAATTATTTACTGTTATCAAACGGCTTTTTTAACAACTAAAATCATTTTTACTAATATTATAAGGTCATAAATATTTCATCAGCATCGAGAAAATATACGTAGTTAAGTAATATGTACATGAGTGAATTAATATTTAGTCAAAATGTTTGAGAATTGTGATATTTTCTTTTCATACGTAAGTGAAACTGAAAATAAGAAATAAATTCTTTAATACTATTTTTTTCAGTTTTGTGAACATTACACGTAATGATGCGTTTTGTTTTAATTAGTTATGTGTTTCTATTTTTACATTGATCAAGTTAACATCTTTGAAAAGCAACATAATGTTCAATTATTTTGCTTCTTTGTTAAAGTATTTTGCAATAAAGTTTTTAATGCAACCCCAACCTGCCACCACATTTAATATTTATGATATTTCAATGACTCTATAAAATATAAAATACCTATAAATCAATACTCAATTAGTATGGTAATAATTCTTAACTATCGCAAAATTAAAAAATATAGTTTTCTTTAATACAATTAAAATTTGAATTGTTTTCTAATTCAAAATTACCTTGGGTTGAATAAAAAGTGTCATAACTTTACCTATAATATCTTAACCATAACCGTAGTCGGTTCATCATAGTTGGTTCTGTGATAAATATCATGGTTCATATCATTTATTATTATAAAAGAAAAAAAATTCTATTACTACAGATAAAATATCATTGCTGTTTCCTTCTGCATATCATTATATATATCATTTATTTATCAATCTGCAAAAAATCTAGTAGAAGCTCTTGGTATAATAAGCACAACTAGAATATCATATTTCTTTAAAGCATAAAACATATCGCAATAACTTCATCATCATTTTTTCACAAAGCCTATTATTGACCATATCACTTATCATCCCACTATCTAAAAAGTACCAGTCTCAAAAAACATCCTTTGAGTTATATAAAGCCTGTAATTGGCAGTATCAATCTCTTAAAAAGTATAATAACTCTTTCGTAAAGCATAAAGCATACCAAAACAATATTTGTATCGTCATAGTTCAATAAAGTACAAGAGACAAATTTATTTAATTCGACATTTTCTTGAAGTTCGCTATGAACTTAATACATAATTCTTTTAATGATTTTCAGGTATAGTTCTCACTCATTAAACCTAAAAGTAATTCTTACAGTTTTAGCACAATGTTCTAGTCGGAAAATTTTCTTGACTCTATTATTAATTATGCTTGATTTGGAACGAAACCGTTAAACAGAAGGCAGTAATGCATTGAACAAATTTAATTTTCGAAAGAGAAAGGAAAAAAAGTGTGTTATGCGATCCTTTTATAACTTGTTGAAAATGAAGGGGTTGAAGAGAGGAGGGGGAACGTGTTTTTCTCTTAATTCTGCCGAAATTTTATCGGGGCCAATCTGAGATCTGTCAGCCTGGAATTTAATCAAGTGTTAATGAAGGCGGGTTAATTAGTCCGCAGTTAAAAGTCTCTTTCGCTTTCTCGTAATGCGTTTAGTTCCCTCATTAATCTGCCTGCAAGCAAAAGAAATGGCGGCTAACGACATTGCTGTTTCAAGCGCCACCTAGTGGCGAAATGCTGCTTCCTCTCGTTTCCTTTCCGCCTACTTGTTAGCGGAATCGGCGCCCGCGGGCTGGCAGACGACTTTTCGTAAATTGCGACTCGCTCGTCTCTGCCTCGGGATACTAAGATCGTCTGCTAGAACTATTAGAAAACTGAAATTTGGCAACGAAGATGTATGCAGGATCTCTGCTGCTATATATAACCGTTATCATTGTAGAAATGCATCAGGAATTTAGCCAATAGGGTGACGTTTTGTAACTGAAAACTCTTCCTCTTTTCCTTCCTTTTAGAATCCACTTTCTGAAAATTGCGATCGCAAAATTTAACGATAGAAATATAACGAGGGTACAGAGTATCGTTTGGTAAAAATGCCCACGGCTCTTCAATGTAAGTCCGATACGGAATAAAACTAATTATTCTTCAGCGACGCGGAGTTCAAAATAAATTTAAGGGTTCTTTCTACTGTTGATTGGCAATGTCTCGGAGGTGTATTAAGTTTGATTTTTGCAGAAAACACAGCCACAAAATGCAATTTCTTATCGGAAAAATAATAAGCTGCAATCGAACTTTTCAAAAAGAAAAGGCGAAGAGCAATTTAAAATAACAAAGATCAAAAACTATTTCTCTAAAAGTGCATGATTGTCCGTAGGCATTTATAGCTAAAATATCTCAAAATAAAATTTCAAACTTAACGGCTGTTCTCCCCGATTGTGTAAGCATTAAAGCAATTGCATTCATCCTTACTGTTAAAAAATACTTTAAAATTCAAATTCGATTTTATCTTATTTGCCAACAGAAATTTTGAAAATAAGCTCAAAAATTTATGTTTGAGTAGGGCAAGATACTTAAGTTACTGTTCGCAAAATTTTAATGCAATTTTTAAAGTTTTCTTATGAAAAATAATTTAATTTTTTTTTCTTCTTAGTAATTTAACATTGTCAAGGTTTCCCAAACAGGTAACAAAAAATGAAGTGTGAATCCAAGTTGCTAGTGATACTCGTGCTAAAAAAAGGAGTTTGATATTTTTTAAATGATACCGAGACGGAAATCTTTTATTCATCATTGATATGGACTTAGGAAAATAATTTTTAGAAATGCATCTTACACTTACTTGAATTCAAGCTAGTTTTCTTCGTGTTCTTAAAGAAATTAATTCGTTCTTTCATTTTAGCAATGTATTTATCTTTAAAATGCATTTTGATTAAAACTTTACTGCAAGTTGTTTTTAGTTTATTTTCTTAAGTAAAGGAAAATTTTAAATTTTCAAATATAGGAAATAAAAAAAACCGTTTTAATGACGCAAAATCTTTGATGCCAGAAAAATGAACTTAACATTAGGCGAAAATTAATAAGGATTTCGGAAATTCGCTCAAAAAAATCTGTTCTATTATTTAAAAATTTTTTTTTCATTTATGCATGTTCACAAACATATGCTTATTATATGTATATATCTTTCAAAAAGTAAAAGTAAGCTTTTAACACTGGTGCAGATTTTTATGGCTTTATATTTCATCTTAAAGAACAATACTTTCAGTTTTGGAAAGATCATGTGTCTCACTTTAGTACTATAACAATTTTATTCTTCGCTTTTGCCTTTTCTAATTATTTTATTTCATTTCCATTGAATGCAATTTATAAGAATGCAGAACATAATTTTGTCATTTCTAAGAATAAAATACATCACTCATGACATTTCTATCTATTCATCTTATCAATTTTTCATTCTACTTTTCTGCTAATTACTAAATCTTTTACTTCGTTTTCCTTTAATTTCACTTCATTTCTAAAAAATCAAATGCATCTTTTGTTACATTTCTAATTCTTAATTCTTCTAATGTTATTTTTAAGAATGTAAACCACATTTTATTTTATTTCAACCAGCTCTACCAATCATTTTTTTCTGTCATTACTTCGTTACTTATTCGTTTATTTTGCATTAATATATATATATATATATATATATATATATGAATATTTTAGTGTTATTNGTCGTGTCCCGTCACTTTCTTCCACATAGTGTATATATATATATATATATATCAATTATTATTAAAATTATTAAAAAACGACTAAAAAAGGGAAAAAAGTCTACAAAATTATAAAAATGACCAAAAAATATGATAGATAATGGTTAAAATGACTACAGATTTTAAAAAAATGCAAAAAAAAAAGTAATAACCAGTATCCTGCATATTGCAGATTTAAACAGTAGATAAAAACTATTATGCTATAACTTTATATTTTAATTTTGTATAAAACATAAAAACATTCAATCACTAAAATATTATATATTTAAATATATATATATATTTGATTCAAACATAGAAAATATCAATACATTTAAATCCCTTTGAAAATGTTAATAACATGGAGTCATTGTTGAGCTCTCTCAGTAATAGAAAAATTAAATTTGAGAAAACCTATTTTCCTCAAAGCTTTCCCTAATTCCCTTAATAGATTCTCAAAACATCTTTGTGATGCCAAAAGAAGATTTTAATGTCTTAAATATATTTAATACCTCTTTTTAAGCCAAGGCACATCCGTAATATCATAAAATGCATTCTTCTATCACATTAAATTTCCCTTCTTTATCATAAACAGCTTGTTTTCTTCACATAAAACATCAGTTCATATTTCCTCATCTGTGTTTCTTTCTGCAATTCAATTAAGCGACAGATAAATCCTTTATTTTCCTGATTAGAAATGAACAGATCCCAAATTGAGTTATTCAATCTAATGTACAGTCTCCCACGGTTAATTCAATTGTGCCCAAGCGCTCTTCCTTTACGTCTTTTGGTGCTCGAAACATGAAAAAAAATTCTTCACCAAAATTTCGAGTCTGATGTTTCATTTTGGGTTCTGATAATGCCCGAGACAGATGTATTACTAAATTACGCCGAGCTTCCGTAAAGTAAATAAATAATTAAAGAAGAAGAAATGCCTTTTCGAAACGAAGTGAAGTAATACCCACTGCGAGAAGTGGATTTCTTTGTCTGTAGAAATGGCAACGCAACAGATGAGAAAATGTAGAATAAAATGTTGTTGAACATTTGTTACTGTAATCAAAGTATTCCTCCTTTTTTTCTAAACTTATTCTTAGAATATTTGATTACGAAACATAAGATTCAATTTTGTAAATAAACTCAATTTATAAACGGAGTTCAGGATATAGAATGATTTTTAAAAATGTCTGTCAGTTCTTATTAGATAAAGGATGTACGAATTGATCAAATGAAATTAAAAACACATTTATATTATCGTCATTCCAAAAGATAATTTTTATTAGCTTCCTTTTCAATGAAAATGGCAATTTTCGAAATCAACGATAAAGCAACATGTATTTTCGAAAGATAAAGTTTATTAATTTAAATTTTAGAATACTGAATTTTTAAATATAAATAGTTAATGTATTCATTGTTGAATTATTCAAATATTTCTATTTAAAAACTTTCAACAATTAATCATTTTTATCATTTTACGTTTTACGATTATTTTAAAATACTTCTCTAATAAAGTTATAGGAAAGCTTTGCAAAAAATCTTCACTAATTTTTAAAAAATTTCACCATAATTTTTTCAGAAAAATTAATCTTTCTCTAAAAAGAAATTGCTGCAGATTTTATTTTTACTATCTTTTTCGTATGAAAAAGTATAGCTTAAAACTCATTGCAACAAATTATATTTTTGCATATTTTTAGCAAAGAATTAAAAGTAGCTTCAATGGGGGCTGCTTTACCCTGCATTCAGTGCAAGAAAAATGTATTCAGACTGGAAAGTAATTACCCGACTGCTGTCAGCTCAGGAAAAAACGCACGTAGAAAACATCAACGAAATAAGTACAAGTCAGAAGCAAACTTAAATACATCAGAGAAGATTAAAATAGCAGTGATAGATATGATCTAATGTCAGAGCAGGATGTCAACAAAATTTACTGGAATTAAAGTATCATATCCTAATTAAATGGCTTTTTTTTCCTATTATTTTGCAAATTCCGTACGCTCTTTCTCTTACATAAAATAGCATTAAGAATTTTTAAACGAATATAAAGCTCTAAATTATTATGTAGTAATTATTATGGCGAAAATCATTAAGTACAAGTAAAACTAAAATTCGAACACATCTTGTTTGCTTATAGTAACAGTTATGTTTCCATTTTTTTAATCCTGTCCAAATTATAGCTCAATTTGTTTCAGGTCGAAGAGATTATTATGAAAACGAGAAAAGAATTTTTTTCAATTACATGTCCATGTATAAGCATTTCATACAATTTAAATAAATCACACATTTGTCTAACCACATTTCGTATATAAAAACAAAAGAATTTGCAAATTCCAAAATTTTTTTCTAATTATGCCAGCGAAGATGGCAAAAAATATCGTTTTTATCATTTATTTTGAAATCTGAATTTGATAAACATTAAATGTTCATACAAATTTGGCAATTCAATTTTAAATGAAATGGTTTTTCGAAATAAATTTTTATGATTCCGAAAAAGGAAAAAAGAAAGAGAGAGAGAGACAAAAAAGAACCTTTCGATATTCAACACTTAAAAGCCAAAAACTGCTCTGAAGCATGGTGTAGAGTATCTTTGTTCAAATGTGTTAATCCTACTTTGCTCTCAAACAAGAGTGAGCGTAAATCGTGTTGGGGGGAACTGTCGCTCTTTGCAAGGGGGGAGACAACCCTTCAAAATGGGGAAAATATCAGCCACTGTCACATAGGGATTATGTCAGCTATGCGCAACACGCATCTGCACGTGCTTGAAAAGCAGGCATAACAATAGCGTAAATGCCTTTTGTGATTCATTACATAATATTCAGGCACCCTTGCTTACTCTTTTTTTTTTTTTAAATCTTATGAGTGTGTTAAGTTAATCAATTTATTTTTATGGGTAATAATTTGATGCTAAATTAACAAATCTCGGTATTTATTTTTTTCTTTCTTATTCCCACTCGATAGACACTCATCATTCAGGTATCAGTAGGACAGATTTGTTGGCCACTCTTTCAGGGGCACCATATTAGATGGCCCAACGTTGCTCCCTCAGATAGCTCAGGGAATGAACGAACATCCATATCTTGCGTCTTTAAAACTGTTATTCCTAATGTTTATATTTACACATTTTCATAAAAATATGGTTATAATTATCTTTCAAACCCATCCATGTTGCTCTCCAACAGCTTGCTGTTCGTCTTTGAGAAAGCTGTGATTTTTTCAGATTCTACCTCTGCCCTTCAGGCTTTGTCAAGCAACCCAGAAAATAGTAGTTCCCTTGTATTGAGCTGCAGAGAACTCATGAAGAGGATTCAGGGAAGTATTGCATTTCAATGGATATCATCCGATTGTAGTCTTCGAGGAAACGAAATGGTGGACTTTTTGGTCCAAAAAGGAACTTATATTCTTCAGAGATCCTGTAGAGATCTGTCCATCCATTCCTTTAAACTTGAAATATAAACAATCTTCAAACAATCGTTCCATTGTTTGGCATCTCACACTGCTGGAGTTAAGTCCTGGAAAAAGCTCTGTGGAACTCACAGTGTTCCGAATTCACTCCGTGCTACTGCGGTAGCCATGTTCAGACTTTTGATCGGACATGATTGTCTACGTTCTCATTTATTTCCCCTCAAGCTGACTACTTCATCAGATTGTCTTTTATGTAACTCTGGACAAGCCACGGTCCCGCAGTGAACTGATCGTTAAGACACGGTTCCCAGCAGATCACCGAAGTCAAGCATCACTGACTACGGTCTGTGTGCTAGTGGGTGACCACTTGTATCAGCCTGAGTGGGGACCGAGGGTGTGCGGTATTGGTCCTCGTTAAACTGTGCTACCTTAAAGTGCTCGACTTCGCGTGCAGGTCGTTGGGCTACCGAAGCAGGGGCCATCCCCTCTGCAGAGGATCAAAACTGTGATGGCATGTCTTCGGATCATCCTCAGGGATGTTTCCCAGACCATCGCCAATAGCCCATTGTGCAGCTCTAGTGCGACGTAAATGAACTACTACTAAAACAACAACAAGCCATGACTGCTGCGCATTTGGACACTTGCTCTGCACTGAAAGACTTTGACTGTATTGTTAAGAAGTACTGGAGAGCTAAAAGCCTAATGATCTAATAGTCAATGGCTAGCATTTGCTTAATAATTAACTTTTAAACCTAACGCAATTCCCTAACGATTGCTGTGCAAGACCCAAAAAGTTTGTTCTTAATGTGTATTTTCTCTAGGGAAAAATCTTAAAATTATAAAAACTATCTTAAAAATTATTAAATAAAAAAAACTAGAACTAGTTGATAATCGAGTTGATGAAACTCACTAAAACTGATTTGATTTATTATAATGCTGTGAAATCTGTATAAAAATGGAAACTTGAAATTGAAAATTAACTTAAAGGATGAAATTAATTAAAGATTGAATTGGAAAGTTAAAAAAATTCCAAAAATTTGACATTTTTAAAATTTCTGTTAAAATTGTATTCCTTAATTTTTCTTTAAAATATTTTTGGTTTCATTTATATTCAGAGATTTCTGATACTGAAACATTTAGCGAAACCGTGGTTCACAGAATATGCAAAAAAATACTTTTTAATGAGGAATTTTAAAACATTTTGGAAGATTAAAAATAAATGATAAACATTTTAATACAAAACACAATCATTACAAAGAAATTCCGGTGTGGAATATCTAAAATTAATACAAAGCAATACCGGAGTATCGAAAATGTATTAAAACCATCCACCTAACTTATGTTAAGTAGACGGTTTCAAAAAAGAACTAAAAATATGCCGATTTGCATTCCAAAATGTGGAAAGATTCGTAGGAAAAATAACTGTTAGCCATGAAATTTTAATTTCTGTTTCAAGTAATCGAAATATCTCAACAATCTTTCAGTTAACAAATAGAATATTTAATTTCGAAATTACAACTCTGAAGCATTTTAAAAATCTTACATAGGTTATGCTATGTTTTTTGAGTTATCAAACACATAAAAATATTTCTATTAAAAATATCTTCTCCGAATCAATAATAAAACTATTATTGAGTAAATAGTCCTTTTTAAAATAAAAAATGAATTGAATTAGCTTGTAACTACTCTACATTTTTTCTGACAGTTTCTCTATTGAATAACACAGAAGAAAGAAAGAAAAAAAGACTAATTTACTTTGCGGGAAAGCAACCTTATCCTACTTTCACGGTTTGACAGTTTAACTGTGATGAAATAAATTTTGTTAATAATTCAAAATATGGCTTTATAGTTTCTTTAATAAATATATCAATTATCAAAAAATCAGAATAAATAAATAATAGGAGGAATAAAATGCTGTTAAAATTCAGATTAGTCAATTAAAAATTTCATATAGTCCTTTTAGATAAGGAAATTACTCTTGATCGAAAAAATACAACATAAGCTTCAACAAATCCTGAATCAGGAGAAAATCTCTCCGCCTAATGAATATCCTCTCAACATCAAATGATTAAACGATATACTTTTTGCTCCATCAATCATTATTCATTCTCCAATCAACCAATCAGTTATCAGAGGGTGTCAAACGGCAGGGTTACTTATCACGATCTACAATCGAAACGATAAACATCTCAAACAATTTCTAATCGTACAACATCATTTATAAATAGGTTCCTGAAATACATAATAATTTCCTCCCCCAACAGCGGAAGGAGCACTTCATATTTTCCACCCCAAAATGAGGGGGATTGACATAGAGGATTATGGGTCACTTAGAACATTTTCTACCTCCCCATACAAACTCTCATAATATCCAGACCCTCATAATCAAGTGGTTTCAAGTTTTACAAGTTAACATTTATTCTTTATGGTGAAGTTTTAATAACTTATTCATTTTTCGTGTTTTTTTTTTATTCATTTGCTAACTTATTTTAGTTTTATTTTCATTTTTTTTTATTTCTTTATACTATACAAGTATAAAAAAAAATCAGGATAACTTAAGCAACAATAAAAAGCAGTACAAGATGGATTAAAAAAGCAGACGACATTTTTGGAACTGACTAATTCAGTCTGAGTTTTTATGAAGAAGTGTGGAAAATCCGAAACGGGAAGTGTAGGACATAATTTTTATTGAGAAATATCGTGTATTTTTCATTCATCTGTTTACTTAGTTAAATTTTACTTTCCTTTTTTTAAATTTATTTATGCTATTAGAGTCTATAAAGACCAGGTTAACATAAGCAATAATAAAAAGAACTACAACAAGATCGATTAAAAAAGCAGACGGTAATTTTGGAACTATTTTTGAGTTGACTAATTGGGTATAATATGAAAAAAACACAACTACTTCGATTTAGTAGGAACAACATATGACGCAATGCTAAACGAATGGAATTTAGTTGTTGTTTATTTAGTTATTGTTATTAGTAGTTGTTGTTATTTGTTTTAGTTGTTGTTGTTTATTTAGTTGTATTTAGTTTCAATAACTTTTCTTTATAATGCAATAAAATCTGGCGAGCAGCTATTTAAACGATCGAACACTTCGTTTGTTTATTTGTGGCTTGAAGTTAGGCTCGCAGAAAATGCCGTTCATGGGTTAAATTTAGTAGGAACAACACAACCTGTGACGTAGGCTATATTATACCCAATTCAGGCCGAATATTTGGGGAAATATGTAGAAAACCCGTCTCGGGAAATATAAGATCTAGTTTTCGTTTAGAAATATGGCCTACTCTTTAGAGGGTAAGGAAGTAAAGAAGTTTGAATTATATCATCTATTAAAGAATTTCCTTCTGTTCAACTATTTCAGATGTCATCGTATGAAAATCGTCTGAATGAATGGTTAGTGTCTGATTTGATTTAGAAATGGTAATAATCTTGATTGATATTTAAATAAATGTAATTTTTATAATAATTGAATCTTCAATTTTATCACTCGGTACAATATATTCTTCATTTACTACTTCAATTCATTTTTTGCATTTGTTTATTAAGTACTGAATGTTTAAGAACTATTTAAACCTGGATATAAGAGTGACACACATTTTCCCCATTTAATCATTGTTATCATTCAACCATGAGTGATCAATATTGAAACTATTAATGCAGAATATTATTTTAGCATATCTTATATCCAATCCATTTCTTCTTTGCTACTTTTCGATTAACTGGGAGCAAGGAAAAAATCGAAAAAACTGCAAACATCCATAAATTTTTATTTTTATTTTTTAGTATTTTTTATTCTTAATATTTTTTTTATTTTATTTATTTCTTTAAACGCTGAAAAAATGAACGTTAAAAAATTAAATAAAATAAAAAAAGTGAAATAGGTTTTTTTAAAGAAGTATTTGAATTTCCTTGCTCCCCGCTAATCGAAAAGTATATTTTTTTAGCTTTGGTACTTTATATTTTAATTTATCTATAAGCTGTTGCGACACTGAATTTAGTTTACTTTAATTGCGGCATTAATTTATCTGTAGAGAAAGAACTACGAGCGTTCTGTAAAGTATTATCCATATTTTTTATTGTTTAATACAACTCAAATTTATAATAATTTTAGTAACAAAAACTATGATTAATGGATACAATTTAGTAAAAAGATATATCTTATAATGCATGTAGATACATCGGAATTTTAAATATATATAACAAAGTATAATGGCGTCAATCAACTAACTATGCAGAACACATTAGTTGCGGAATAAATTACATTCTACTGCAAGTAAATCATTTTAGAATTCACGTCACAGTATATTTATTCACATCATAAAACACGTTACAATAATAGTTTTCATGAAACGCATCTCATTTACAACAATGTATCAACATTCAAAAAATTTATTAGCATCCTGTAAAGCAAAGTAGCCATTAAATAATCTAACAATATGCTTGACTCAATTTATAGCTGTCATTTGCGGCCAGAGCCAATTATACAGAGCCGAAAATATATTTACACGCATTAAATGAATTAGTTTTGTGCAACAATAATTTTCAGACGCGTGAAATGGCAACTAACCCGATTTGTGTATCTTTTAGGCGAGAGAACTGGCAACCGTGTCAAGGGGATATTTGTCGTCACTTCCTCAATGAATCACTGACTGCGACCACTCAAACCTAAGAAAGGAAAGAGTGAAGTATTGCGATAAGTGTCCGCAAAATACTACTTCCGAAAATTCTTATGAGATTATATCACGAATCTTCGCTAAAATTGGAATTAATTTATTCAAAAGAAGAACCATAATACTTTCATCATTTTTGTCAGAAAATATATTTTAAGTAAGTGCGGAAATACGTATTACATCACTATCAAAATTTAAACACTACGTTACAAAACAGAAATTTTAACAAAGCATGTAGTCTCTTAGAAAAATGGGTTCTACGTTGAACAATATTTGCGCCTTGAACTATAATATTGAGTAAATTTGCTAAAACCCTAACGAAGTGTTAAATTGAAACAGATTTTAGTTCAATTGGAGCCATAATATGTGCGCCTTAAACTATAATACTGTAAAAATTTGATTAAATCTTAATAAAGTTTTAAATTGAAGCAAAGTTTCCGTTCAAATGGAAATATAATATCTGAACCCTGGCCTATAATGTGTAAATTTGCTGAAACCTTAACACAGTGTTATATTGAAGCAAGTTTCTGTTAAAATTGAACCTTAGTATTGAGTAATTAAGTTTAAGATGTGTGATAAGGTGATCCACCTTAGCACCATGTTAAGTTACAGCAAATTTGAACGATGTTATGATTCGAGAAATTTAGGCTACTTATCTATTTTTTGAAAACAAACATTTTTATTTGTTCCCTGAGCTCGACAGTAAGACTTATTTTTAGTTCAACATTAATCAAGGCCATTTACCGTTCTGAATTCTTAAAAAAGTCTTTAAAACATCGAAAATGACAAAAATTCCTCAATATGTTTTCTGAAGATTGAAAGTTTGAACAAATTTTTTAGAGTAACATGAGGCGTAACACTTTGTTTTTCATCGGTTCTTTTTTAAATACTGTTGCATAAAAAGCTGTCAATGTTGATTGAAACTTTAAATTAATCAGTAACGGCTAATTATACTAAGTCTTTAAATTAATTCTGAATAAATGTTCAATAGCAAAAAAAAGTTTTTCTTTTCTTTTCTTTGTTGTCGGATATTACAGTTGATAAAAAAATAATAAAAATAAAATAAAAAAATAAATAAGAAACAAAAATCTTTTAGTTTTTCATTTTCACTTTCTGTTTCAAGTAGTAAAACTAATTATTTATTTATTTCATTTCATCTTTTAAAAAGTCCTATTCCTATTCTGGAAGTTCATCTCTAGGATACTAACTATTAAAGTATCCGTGAATTTCAGATTTAATCTAAACACATTTGACAAATAATTAGTATGTAACAAGTGCAAGTTTTAAACCTCAACGCTAGCAAATAACACAAATTCAATCTGCAAAAAAATATATAATTCAATAATAAATACTTAATCTGCAAACAAAAATGAGCACGGTTTTCGTCAGAATATGCTGTTGAATATATGTTTTGCCTCACATTTATCACAGTGCACTGTCAGTGCCCGTTCACTTTCAACCTTTTTTTTTCCCCAAACCACCCTCAATTATCGTACATGTAGTTAAAAATCCTTTTATTATTTCTAAGATAAAATCATACATAATGTAACTTTTACTATCCTCTAAAAATATGTTTCATGCTTGTTCATTTTAAATTTGCTTTCAAAGATACGAAAATAGTATCAACTAAATATAAAAAGTTTATTAAACTAGGAGAATCAAATTGACTTATCTGCGTTTCAACTTAATTTGAAAACCTGAATCTAATTCGCAAACAATTGTTTGCAAATTAGATAATAAGTTCACGAAATCCTGTAAAACCTTACTAAGAGCTTCAAAAGTAATTAATATTTCAATGAAATTTAATTGAAATTTAATAAAGAAATGAGAAAAAAATAATTAATGATGACTATTTTTAAATAAAAATGAAAAGTTCAGCAAAAGTGACATTCTTTTAAGTGTTTAAAATTTAGACTTAAGTGATTTAATTAACTTAATTTCATTAAATCTTATTCACTTAATTTTACATTTCAATACTTTGGCACTAATAAAATAAAAAATAATAATAAATGCAGAGAAGAAAATAAGGTATAAAATTATAATAAAACTTTAGAATAAGTATCTCATAAAACAGAAACGTCGACACAATTGTTAACATGTATTTTATAACTTCCCTTTTTTTGGTGTTTTACGAAATAGGAAGAAAATCTATTATGATTGTAACGTCCACCCCTATCAAAAGCCGGCACCTTAGAGGAATACTAATGGGGTTTCAGTGATGAAGAGTCAATTAAGACAGCTGCTACTCCCATTACACTACAATAACCCATTAATGGGAAAAGTTAAGGTTAACTTATGATAAAATGAAACAGTTTTTGGATTGATTTTTAGTAGTCACGAAAAATAGAAAACGCTATTGAAATAAACGGAAGTTTTAAAGATTAAGAGGGGGGAAAGCTTATATTCTTTCGAGTCAAGATGAAGTAGTGTAATTCTTTATATTTTACAGGGACATTCTTCCCCTTGCTCGCTTCTTACCCCAACCTCAACAATTGCTACATCATTATCCAAAGAGAAAATAGGTGTTGTTCTGGATTTTCCTTGCCCGCACACTTTTAGACAAAATCTACTTCAAACCATAATCACGATTAAAAAGTTATTAGAGTCTTAAAAAATTATGCTGTCATAATCATTTATGAAAAAGCAGTACAACAAGATCAAATAAATAAAAAAAAATCAGATGATAATTTTGGATAATCTAGTATTTCATTCTTTTCGATGCAGATTTTCTTCTTTTTCTTTTCGCCATCGAGCAATTTTGATGTACATAATATTAATTTAAAGTTAAATATGTTATTAATTATTTCTTATTATATTAATTTAAAGTATTTTTATGTTCTTTTTATGATTAACTTATTCATAACTACTGCCTTGCCCGGCGATAAATAAAATAATTTTAAACCTATGGAGAGCTTTATAAAAAATAAAATAATAACAGAGCATGTACCCAAATTTTTTCAAGTTAAAAGTCTCTTATGCAATATTATTGGCTGATAAAATAACATCAGTTTTTAATTTTGAAGTTAAGGTATGGAGAGTATAGGGAGGATTAAAAACTTCATTGTTGTTAAATAATTGTGTTCAGTACGTTTAAATATTTATACCGATAAAAAAAAATCTAAATGCACATTTTTAATACAATATTATTTTAAACAAGTGATTCCAAAACACAACAATTTTCGAAATCAGTTTTTCCTTTTCAATTTTTATAAAAAAAATATGAAGACTTAGTTTTTATAACACGATAATCAAACGTTATAAATAATTTGTATATTATGCAAATTTTGGTATGCTTTTGAAAATGAGTACAATCTCCATTTTTTAAATGTATTGACACATTTAGATTTTTACAAAAACTACATAAAAATTATTAAAATTACGGACCATCGTTATTGTTAATATTATTTTGAAACAAAAATTTTGAAGTAAACATAAATTTTTTTAATAGTGCTTGCAATTAATAATAAGTAAATGATTCTAAAATTTCGTAACTTATAAAATCATTTGCCTTCAGAATGTGTTTTCCCTCAATTTCATGAACGTAATTATATTACTTAAAAAATTTAAAAGTATTTTTGGTGTAATTTCGTAACATTAGTTTGCAAACTTCTTATTTCTCTTAGACATCTGAAATCTAAAGTTTATACATTCCTGTTATAAAAACCAGTATTATAGCAGTTAAGGAATAAAGATATTTTCGGCTTTAACTAATAAAGAATTATCTAGAGCATATTAAACACTATTTTAAAATAAACACTCGAAGACTTTTCACAGAAACAGGAAAACAATAAAATCTACTTCAAAATTTTTCCATAGTAGAATATGGACTAGTATTTTCTTTGGTATAAAAAATAAAGAAATGTCTCTTTATTGAAATTCTACGAGAGATTTAAACAAATATTGAAAAAGTTTATTCGAAATGAGCATTCAAGACCTTGAGAATTTGTCTCAAGGTTAGAAAACGTTGCTCTAAAGTAAAATAAAAACATTTTGCTGAAAAATTCAAATTATAAAACCTAAAACGTAAGCTTAGAATTGAAAATGTAAGATAAAATACTCTATAGTAACATTTTGTTTCTATTGTGCTTGCACGTAACGAAATAGTGCTAGCAAACGATATTTTTTTTTTTTTTTTTTTTTTNTTTTTTTTTTTTTTTTTTTTTTTTTTTTTTTTTTTTTTTTTTTTGTATTTCAGACATTATAGAAGAATCTAATTTGTCTATTGGACATGGATTGAATGCTAAAATTTAAAATATTTGTTTCAAATTTTCAGTTTCGATTGATTATGTATTAATAATAAATCCAGAAAGTCACTCACGGGCAAATCTAAAATTGTTTAAGTACCATAGAATAAAAAATATCTTAAATCAGATAATTAATGAAATTCTTTTCTAAAAAATGACTATTAAATATTTGGTGTGCTGTAAAACATTCCAGAACAAATTACGGTTAGAAGTATTGACTTTCAGGATGCTATTACGTTTTACTATAAAATTCCATTTTATCGTAAATTTTACGGAACGAAAAATCTTAAGTAGCGTAATTTTTACAGTAATATTTACTCTAAAACCACTGTAATTAAATTAATATTACTGTAAAAATTACGGTATAATATTTTACAGTAAAAATTAATTTTACGAATGATGCAGTCAGGCTACCATGACATTTTTATTGATTTTGATTCGGAATTTTTAAAATGTATATAGGATCTATTGGTTTATAAAATAGTCCCATCGCTTTCTACTGTTAAGTTAGTAGTCAAACTTTGAGCTCTCATTTTCTATTTCAAAAGAAAATGTTAAAACTACTTCCCTTGCATGCTGCTTATGTAAATCTCTTTATTTAAAATTGAAATTTCAATAAAAACAAAGCATGGATGGTTAACAAAAGGAATATTTTTTTAATTTATTATAATTCGCGATCGCAACGCTCGAGTACGCCGTCTAGCGGGAGCCTGTAAATATCGGACATTAATTTATCACGTTTTCATTTAGTTCCATCAAAGTCATTGACTGAATCAGACGCCATTTTTTAGCAGCAAATAAGAAACAAAGGAAAAGGCCGAAGAACTTGAAAAAAATCTCCAAAATATTAGTAAATCTTTCAGGAACAGAACACGCCAAACATTTGAAGAAAAATTCCTCAAAATTCTTTAATTTCTATTATCAACAAACTTGCAACTGATGACTTCCGATTTCGGATACTGTTACAGATGTGTGTATNAGATCAAGCATTTTTCTTTTTTAAATTTAATAAGCCACATTAAAGAAGGAACGTTGCAATGCTACACGCTACATTAACGACGTCTCCAGAGTAACTGAATGACGGTTCATATGGAAATCGCAGGTAAGCGTCTCATACAACAACGCCCCCTATAGTTCGTTGCGATCGCGAATAGCATTGCGCAGTATCAAAAATTATTCATTTCTGACAATCAAGTTCAGTCAGACTTATGGTTGCAATGTCAATAAAAATGCATCATCAAAATTCATATGGAATTTTTTTCACAGCATATAAGCTGATTTCTCAAAAATTGCTTACAATGTTGATTGATTATTGATTGGAATATTGCTAAAAGGTACAAATCAAAATCGAAAAAGATTTTTTTTTCTCTGTACACATAGCCAATTTCTCAAAACTTACTTCAATATTTTTTTGGAATATCAATAAGAATAAGACATTAAACTATATAAAGATTGATTTAACCGCAATTTCTTAGAAATTGATCTAATCAGGGCTCTAAAAACCGCCCGTCCGCCCATTCTCGGCGATCAAAAATTCCCCGCGGAAAACGAATTTCTCGAATCCGACGTCCGCGCTGACGGCCATTTTCCCGTTAATGTTCGTGATACTTTTTCAATTTTTGTTATTAGAATTGATGTTTTCTCTGTCTGGGAGTACTGCAGTGGTTGAAGGGGCTTTTAAGCAATGAACTTACAAAAAAACACATTGTGCAATGGTCTTAAACAAGAAGCGTTAAACGCAATTATGAACAAAAACATAAATGGAAAACCCCTTTCAGATTTCTGTGCAGAAACCTCTGTAAATCATTGGCTCGATTGTGGAACTGGCAAACGTCATATTTGATTCATTTAAGAAACGCAGTACCCTCGGATAAATTGACTTTCCAGATAACTTGACCTTTGTCATTTAAATTATTTCATAAAAGAAATAAGCTATTTCATAAAAGAAATACTAGGTTACTATTAGTAACCTAGTATTTCCTTTATTACTGTATAATATAATCCTAGTACTTGCAATCCTAGTAACTACTAATTCATTGTGCAATTTATATAAATGTTTTCAATAAATAAGAGAAAATTATATTTTTATTTATTTCGAAGCTACGGGTTAGTTTCAAAGGAGGAGGGTACATTGTTGAACAAGCCGTCATCGGGGACGGGTAAAATTTCTGAGTTTCTTCGAGCCTTGGTTCCAATAAAATTGTATCGATTAAAAAGTTTTTGAACACGAAGAATTCAAAAAATCGCAATTAAAAAAGAACGAACGTAAAGGCAATTTTCCATAAAAATCATTTGTCATCTTTTAATAAACTTTAGTATTTTAAATTTTTAATCAAATTTAAATTAATTTAGGCTTTGTTCATTAATCTTGAAATTAAAATAATGATGTGTAATATAATCTTGACAAAATTTGCAGGTAAGCGTCTCATACAACAACGCCCCCTATAGTTCGTTGCGATCGCGAATACTCTAATCTAAAAAATTTCGTTTGTGTATGACAAGCAATATTCAGATAAAAAATTATAAATCGTTTGTAATTTGTTAAAATCATAAAATTTAGTACAAGTATTATCATCAAAATATGCACCTAAATTTACTTTATTTTACCATCAAGAAGTGTAACCTTAACAAACTTATAATATATATTTTCAATCGAGATATTAAAAAAAAATTAAGTAATTTACAAAAATAATTTCAAACATCTTTTACTCTCCATTTAACTTTAAAAAACAATCATAATATTCTTACAACTCAAAAGAAAAGTAATTAAATTTTTTCTCAAAATTTATAAACTATTATTATCGAACTAATTCTTGAAACATAGTATTTTCCTTCAAAACAAAAATTTGAATAAAAATACAATATTTCAAAATAATTTTTGGATTGAGAAAACTTGCTGCAAGTTGAATAAAATTCGAAAACAACTTCTCACGTAATCCTCCTACCAAAGGAAAAATTCTCGAGAAAAACAAAGGCTTAAAAAATTTTGTTAATTTTTTTTTCTTAAATATTACAGCACTCATAAGCTTTTTCCCCAAAAACTATTGCGATATCATTGTAAATTTCTAAAAAAAAAAACTACATGTATTAGAAAATAATTTTTTAAATCTTATAAACATGATATTTGTATATTAATTACTCATAATTTTTAACACTTTGTCATTTTTTTCCCTTTTAAAAAATTTGCAATTTTTAAGTTCAATACTTTTAACTTGGTGCCATGTAAACTTTAATTTAAATATTATGTAAATAAAATGTACCGATGGCTATTGTTTTATCAATTATTTTTCTCAATTTTCTGATGACGTTCATTTTAATATTATTACAGTGCAATTTAAAAAACTATGACGTACTATCCTTCCAAATTTGATGTTGAAGAACCGAAGAAATTGTGTGAAAGAATACCTCAGGTAAATACCAAATCGAGCTTTTATATACAATTAAACGGGTATAAATAAATATAAAACTCTTATACCACACGTTAAATATTTTTGATTCCGAAAAAAACCAATATTAGCACACTTTGAATATCGTCTGTAGATTGTTTACATTTCAAAACATGTTGTCGAGAGATGGTAGTTGACTTCAATGCCGCTATACATTTACTGAAACAAAAATTTGCCCTTAAAATGTGTATGTGTGGTTTTAGTTGAGTAATAAGAATGATAATATTCTAGATTTTGAATCTCTGTAAACCGTATTAAATAATTTTATACAGCATAATTTCAATCCGATTCAGTTCTGTTACACCTAGTTCGAATTAATCTTAAAATTCCCTCTGTAAAACACGCTGTCTGACTTGCGAAGTAATTTTAGTTTAAAAATTAGTGTATTAGGGAGACCGGAAAGTAATGTCGTTTCGGTGCATTCAATATTCGCCAGTCTTAAAAACTAATTTTTTTATTTTTTCGATCTATTTAAATTCATTTTCTATCTTACACTGAAAGATTGTTGCTAACGAGGGTGAATACATTATTGATTAAAAATAAAATCTTGATAACAATTATCAAATTCACCGAAACGACATTACTTTACGGTCCCCCCAATTCATAAACATCCCATATTAATGATTCTTACTCTATATTGTCTCGCAAAAACAATTTTACCGACTTTTATGAGTATCTTACCTTACTGTTATTATAAATATTTGTGTTACTGAACTCTAAAAACTGTAATAGCTGTTTTACACAGAAAAAAAAAAAAAAAAAAAGCATGGTCAAAACAGTCGGAATATGGTAAAATTTACTTTTTTTCTGGCTCTATGTAAACAGCAAAAACCTGGGTAATTTTAAACTAAGCACTTTGAGGATTTAGGTAAAATTAATAATAAAATATGTTTCTACACTATGTGACAAACTTTGACAAATGTGGTAAAATTTAGTATTTCTATTATGATATCCTAGAGCGTGACATAAAATCCATTTATTCGGTTAAGTTTACTACTCAGTTTGGCATTTTTAACTATATACAGGTTTTGTATTTTTATGATGACCCTTAATTCTGAAAGCCAGAATTTCTGGTAGACGGTTGCCTGACGAATGGAAAAATTATCAAATGAATGAATTAAAAATGGTTTGTTTTGGTTTTATTAACCAGAATCATGTTATCGTTTGTTTGTTTTTTTACCGGAAATGTCATTACCATATAGTACGGTAATTTTACTTTATGTTTTTTCTTCATGAAGGGTTTGGTAAAAAAACATACTGATTTCCATTATGAAAATGCTCGATTTCATTATGGAATCAATATTAATTATACATGTTATGTAAGGAAAATTAAGTAAGCTTTGAAGAATTGTTATATTATGCTAGAATTTGCTCAAAAGTAAACTACATTAATTTTTAACTACTTCTTTTAAATAACAAATTTTCTTGTGAGAATTTCTCAGTTTCCTACCTTTTCTATTCATTGTAAATATGAAAATGAAAAGAAAGAACTTGATAATGGAATGGAAGAGTTACGTGATAATATTTAATTTAATTTCTTAATTTTTTAAACTGGGAGCGGGTAATCATGTTTGAAAGCTCGTAAGTTTCCGTTAGCTTACAGTTAACTTATCTTTTTAGCGTTAATGCAAACTTTTTCAGATTTCTTAGTTTGAAAATTGGATCAAAATCAGGGTGTGAAGTCCTGTAAGGTAATCAAAACCTTTGAAAAACCTTAAATTTTTGGACGAATTTGGACGAATATTTTGCTAATTCTTTGCAAATTGAATTTAAAATTGTAAAAATTGTTATTCCTTCTATTATGGGATATTAAAAAAATTGATCAGTTAAATGATAATTTCAAACTGAAGAACACACAGAAAGATTATTATTTGCAATTGTAGAATTTAAATCGATTAAAAGTTTTTTACTATCCAAAAATTTAGTTTTTCGGTGACCCTGACTTGGATATGGGAAGTTTTATTGTACTGAAAAAAACAACTAATTCTAAGCCCTGCTTTTTTTAAAAGCAAATGAAACCGAATGCATGCAAAAGCTATAACTTATCTAAGTTACACAAATAAATTAACTATATAAAAAAATCATTTGTTTAAAATAACATAAAATTCATTAATTTTCATTTAAAAAATTTATGTTGAATATTAATAAATAGGTTATTAAACAAAGCCCTATTTTTCAAACGAATAACAGAATTAAACAAAACAAATAAGGAATATGATGTCAACAAACAATTAAGTCAGACATTATAATATTCATCGACAGTAAAAATTTTGCAAATTTTGCCATGAATTTTCTCTTTAATACTCTAACACCTTAAAAACGAAACCCTTTAAAATAAAAGCATTCTGCAGTGCAATAGAAAAATCTTCGTAATCAAAATAAATTAAAAATTTATATTTTTATATATTTTGCATTTTTGTATGGCAAGCTACTTATAGCAAAAGATTTTTTTTCAAAAGTAAATCATTCTCATAATTAATCAGTTTTATCAGTTCTTTGAAATTCTATTTTACCGTCCATAGCCTTACCAATAGAAAGAAATCGTTGATAGAAAGAATACTTTTTTCGAAATCTATTATGAGGCACTTACTTTGTTTTTTCAATTACACGACAATATTCACTTCAAGTAATTCTGATATACATACACAAAATATCTATTTTTATTATATTTTAAATTATAATATGTTTTTGCATTACTATTTGAAATTAATTTTAAATTAATGGACTTCAAATAATTAATTATTTTTAATAGTATGTATTATTTTAATATGATAACTTAAACTTATGATCAAAATATCCAATATAAATTCTATCACATCTGCAGTGTATCCCAATTAAATAAAGCCGTTTTGATTTTTAGCCATAACTGGATTCAAGGAAAACCTCTATACAAATCAAACAAATATATTATGAAAGTTTAAAACTAAACACGTATTCACAAGGAGTTACTCACTTCCCGCTATACCTGGACTGGAAGAAAAAATGTCGAATAAATAAAAAGAAGAAGAAAAGAGTCTCATTGAAATAAAGCCTATTCTGATTACAGTCAAAATATCCGTAATATTTTTACATGACATTAAATATGTGATCTTTTATACCGTTTGTCAATTCTAAGATAATAATGACATTACATTGTGTCAAGTTTCAATGATGGCAGTCTTTAAATTCACCAGAGACTAAAACTGCTTTTTTTTTTTTTTTTTTTTTTTTTTTTTTTTTTTTTTTTGTATATACAATCTTACTGAGGATAACCCTTTACGTTTTCATGGGGATTAAGGTCATGAGAAAGGGTAGGTCATTCATGCCATTTGCCTTATTATCCAAAAAAACCGCTACATTAAAGATTTGGCAGCGTAATTGTATTCTTTTGCTGGAACATCCATTTAGGGTTGACAATTCTCGCTTTGAATACCAATAAATGAGTTCATAGTAGTTTTAGTAATCGGTAGCCAAAATAAGTTAAAAAATCATAACTGAACTCTTCCGTACAACAACTCATCAACTGTTTCGCTTTATATATCCTTCAAGAAATTTGCGATTTAAAAAAAATTAGCAGCAGTCCATGTTGAAAGCTATTCACAAGCAAAGGAGAGTAGAAAATACAAGAATTGAGATGACCCATACAGTTTTGCTTGCATATTTATTAAAAAAAGGTATTTAATTATGTAAATAATTTTTGTTATAAGTAATGTTTGCTAGTTCATAAAAAAATATTTCCATCATAATTTATTAAGATTTTAATCGGTTTTTTTCTTAATTTCTTTATTTGCAGAATATTCATTTACTAATTCCTAAAAAAATTTAAAATATTAAGAAAAATTAAAATAAATCTTAAACTTTACATTTTATTTAAATTTGGTCTTATAAATCTCCAACAAATATACCTGTTTAGAAAATTCGTGGTAAATATTTTCCGTGTTAAAAAGAAAAAGACAATGAACTGCAAGCAATATGATTTTAAAACTTTCAAGATTATATACTATATTTTTAGAACCAGAAAAATTTATTTCATTCGAAAATATGAATAAAATATTACAATTTTTAAAAAGAAAATCAATTTATTCATTGAAAAGAAATCCAAGTAAAATGTTATTGTAATGTTACTTTACTGTAATTATTGAAAATCCGTAAATGTATTTAATCTGCAAATGAAAATTAAAAAGTTAAAAAGTCAGCATTCCTTTAAAAAATCTCCTATATTTTTGCACGTTTATTTGACTAACGAATCTTCACTTTTAGACTTCTGTTTTACTAGTTAATCGCCAAAAGTTGAAAAACAATTTCTACTTCTTAGCTCTTTTGAAATTAAATTTCCTTAAAAAAAATACTATCAATTACGATATCAAAAACTTTAGAACATAACTCAAGCAGTTATTTTTTTCAGAACAAGAAATATGTAAATTAACAACTTTTGTATGAAGTTATCATATTTTAAGTAAAATGAACAAATTGAAAATGAACAAAATTTGAGAATGAACAAGCTATAAGCAAATAATCCAGCTGTTTAGCTCCTCTACTGTAGAAAATCTGTAAATGAGTTTTTGCTGCAAGTATACTTCACTAGTGGAAAAGCTAACAATACTCCTAACAATTTTCCCACTACTTATTCTAGCGCATTATAAAACAGCGGTCCCTAAATGGTGAACCAAGAGGTTACGTTCCCTGAAAGGTCCCTAGGATTACGAGAATTTAATTTTTTTTAAATGTGTTATGATTTTTGAAACTTGTTATTACATTTATATATTAAACAATAAATCATAATTCATTTGATATTATGATTATTCTTATAAAATTATTTAAGTAAAATGCCAGTAAAAAAAAGAAGCAGCAAAATTTATTTTAAAAAAATTTAAAAAAACTACATCAGTATTTGTCGTCGAATTTTTCAATTTAAAATAAAATGACCAAATTTATGAATAACGAATTATGTTTCTCGGATAACTATTCTCAACGTCTCTAAGAGCTTTTCAAATCTAGGATTCATCTTATTTTATTCATTTTCAGAAAAGGTATACACTTAAAACAAATTCAGAACTAGACTATATACCACTCCAACCCTGCGACTTTAGTTGTTTGACATAAAATCTATTACTTTTAAGAGTTTTATTGGTAAAACAACCATCGAAAAAAATTCATTATTTCCACTAAATTTATCAAAATAATCGGTAGTCTTCCTCAGATAAGTATGTACACACATGCCAAAATTTTCATTTATATATTTGAGGTTCCACAAAAAGATGCTCGATTATTTAGGGTTCCGTAGCAGTAAAAAGATTGGGAACTGCCGGTCTAAGACAGTCAACAAATTAACTTTTTTCCCCCCATCTTGATGTATCTTTGTTTACTCTTTTAGACTTTTAGTATCTTACAATAAATTTAAATAATTTGTTAATGGTTATCGGATATTCTTTTTACCTTTTTGTTTCCTCGCATCGATAGAAAATTTTAACTTCGCAAAAACTTAATTTGAAATAAAAGAAATACGACATAAATTATTAATTTTCAAATATATTGTTATTAATCATAATTTTTACTTATTTAATTACCAGCTTTAATATTTAAATGACACATACGGGTTAAAAAAAACTTAACTTGGAAATATTATAATTTTTGATGCTAAAATCTTATTAAATTTGATCTCTTTAATTATTCAATTGTACTCATGTCATTTTAGGTAAAAGATAAAATAATTATATGAACTTTTTTTAAAGTAAACATTTAACTTAAAAAGATTAGGTTAATTCTCTTAGTTTAATTTTCTCCAACAAGATTCATTTTCTTATTTTCTTAATTTAATTAATGTAAATTGCAATTTTTCAATTTAGTTATTATTATTGCAAATTATAAATTCGTTTTTGTTTGTTTGTTTTTTTTTCTTCTTTTATTTGTAAATTTTTGTTGACAATAATGTTTTTATGATATTTAAGTAAAGACAAGTTAGTTTGAACCTAAGAACTATTTCAAATTAGTATTTTTAATTTTATTCATACGAAGCACTGAAGTTGATATAAAAGGAAACCAAAATTTTCCACAAATTATACAAATGAAGTAATCTAATTCAAAAATTTAATTAGAGTAATTACAGCCAAGTTAAAACAAATCTTAGTTTAAATGGAGATCATAAAACGTTCAAATTACGCACAATTTCGTAAATTTCAAAATGAGTTCTTCAAATTTTTAGAAAGATTTCCGTAATAAGATATTATTTATTTTTGATTTTATAAACTTGCACTGTTTAAGCTTTGTTTTTTATTCTGTTGTTTCTCTATTATTTCAATAGTGTATAACAAACATAAAAAAAATAATAATTCACTGTAATGCTTTTATCTTCTGCTATTTTTATATTCTTTTAATAGTGAATTATTTAGTTCTTTTTCTTTTTTTTTTCACAAGTAAAATATTTTTCTTTTAAAATCTTCAAGAGTCATTTAACTATCTTGTTGATATCCTATTGAATACATACTTGTTTGACTTGACATGAATTTAGTTTCCTCGATACATTTTTATGAGTATACTTTGGAATCAAAGTATTTTTTTTTCCAAAACAAATTTTTTAATCATCTTTAAATAAGATATCTGTGATACTTACCAATAAAAACAATTAAACTATAAATAAATAATATTGATGAATGATCAATAGTTAAAATATTTAATTGCATTAATGAATCAATCGTAGACATTTTCACGAGAATTAACATTTATTTTTAATAAAGTAATCAGAATAAATTATTCACAAGAGTTGACAATTGAAAGAAAATATCATCTAAGATATATATTTTTGAATCGAATTTGAAATAAATTGAATTTCTAAGTAAAGAATATTTTAGAAAAACTTCATAAACAATAAATATTTGTATAATTTCAATAATCAATTAACACTTACAAAAGTTTTAAACCAATGAGAAAAAAAAAGCTTATTGGTATAGCATGGAAATGCTTATTGATGAAACTTATTGTCATTTATGCTTGCAGACTCCAAAAAAGTTTATGGGATGCTTTTTTATAATCAAAATTTTGACTTTTATTAGATATTACTCAGACTTCTATCACCGTATTAAAATTTTAAACCAATTTAGAATTAACTTTGAATAGAATTCATTCATAGGTAAGAATAGAATAGAATTCATGGAACTGAAAGTGTGAAAAGCACTACACATAACAGTTTTACTAAGTAAGCAACAATGATTTTTTATTGTATTAATTCGATAATTGTTTTAAAAAGATCATAGAGTTAGGCATTAACTTTCCAATTAAAATTATAATCAGTTAGATAATTTAAAAAAATTTTTAACTTTCTATGTGCTTATTAGTCTAATTTAAATTTAAACTTCAATTAGACTGAAAAAGTTATGTTTACAACTAGAATTTTAACCTTTTACGATATTAACCAGGCATTTTACACTCATCATTGTTGAAATTAAAAAATGAAATTAGAATTGAAACTTAAATTGAAAGTTTGAAAAACTTCAAAATAAAACAGTTTTTAAGCAGAATTTTGTCTCAACGTTCGATTTTTAAAAATCATCGAATTTAGCCGAAACAATTCTGAACAAAATCACATTTAGTAAGATGAATAGAAAAAATAATTGCTTACTTTGCTATATGCCTTTTGGAGATATGAATTATATTCGTCCAGAATTACCTCATGCAAGTAACACTTCAAGAATCACTTTTCGTTGGATTATTTCGCTTCACAAACAGCAATGATACTGGAGCCTGCCAGCCGCAAGACTCCGCCGCCAACTTCTCAGTAGGCGGGGCCATTTTATGACATCACTCAGTTTAAATTCTCCTATTGGTGAAAAGCATGCGAGAGGCGTTTCCCTAGCGGCAGAATGCCCTTAACAACATTCTAAATGCAGTCGTTAGAGGCCCAGATTTGAGGAGATAAACGAGTGATGTTACGAAGTGTTCAAAATAAAAACAAATAAGTGTGAAAAGAAACTAAGGAGCTCTTTCCTCCAATTAGAAAACGACGATTTGGAAAACGGCATTTTGTTGATTACCTCTGTCCACTAAAACGGAGATAAATATTTCTCCCGTCGATCTTCATGAAGTTAGCGGCGACCGTAGTGGCTTTCTAATTGCGTCGCTGAGCTAAAAGAATGGATAATAAGAATGAAAACGATAATGAAAAAAAAAGTCATTCCATTCGGAAGTGAAGTGAAATAGCGTTTTAATGTATGATTAATGTTTTGTAAAGTTATTAGAGGTGAAATAAAAAAATGAGGAGGATGAAGTTTGACATTTCGCTACTCGCTGCTCGAATCTTTTATATTTAATTTTTGACATTGAAAAATTAAGGAAACGTAGTAATCCAATGACGATTTTTTGAGCAATGGTTAACTTTGGGGCTTATAAGATCTTAATTTCCGATCCAATCTCATTCCCCTGGAAGTAAAATCATTAAAAAAATATTTTTTTCGCTCTTCTTCGAATCTTAATGGATCATATTTTATAATTGCGGTTACTTATTTCATTATTATTTGCAAGTTCCTAAATTCTTTGCGTAACTTTACGATATTGATTCTGATTAATGTTTGAACACTTAAGTAATTATTTAAGTTCGTTTCTATTTATAATCATTATTCACTAGACTAGGTCGTTTATTTTAACAGTTTTAATTATTTAAATTCATTAATTTCCTGCATCTAGTACCATTATTTTAATAGCATGATGTAATAATTTTAAGTTAGTTTGTTTATAGATAAAATAACATAGTTTTAAAAATGAAAAATAAAAAAACAGCAAATGATAAGTTTAAGTTTCGAATGAGATTATTTTTTGCTCCTCATTTTCCTTTATAAAATTTATAAACTGAGATTTGTTTTAATTAATGTGGTAGTTAATGGTTAAAACAAAGATTATATTATGAAATAATTTCATTTGATAAAAGAAATGTTATTTATTATAAGAAAGTTATTTTTACTAATATAGTTAAGTATAATTAGAAAGTCCTGTGTTTAAAAAAGTCAGATTCATATTTTTACATATTGGAGAAGATTTAATGTTTAATTTCAGACATTTTCTAATGAATTTGAAGTTCAAGCTTTTTCCTGTTCTTTTATTTTTTTTACTTTATTTATTTTAGAAAATTTGCAATTGTGTAAATTTATTTTTATAATGCATTATTTTACGTTGAACTTATTGTTCTGAAATCTAATACTACAATTTTTTTTCAAAAGATCGTTACCATTTATTGTAATTATTTATTATACCTTCTAACAGAGCTGTCAAAAAATGTTACAAGTATTTCTTACATAAGCGATTGCAAAATATGATTTTTAACATTGGAAATATTAAAAGCACATTGTAATTAACTTACGGTTAGTAATTACTTATAGTTGAAAGATTTTTTATTTAAAAAATACTTATAACCTTAACATGGCATAGTAATGAAAGATTTAATGAAATGATTTCTTAATTGAATAGTTAAAACTGCTATCATGTTGGTCAAATTAATGACATTAGCAATATTATAAAATGCAAAAGATAATATGGAAATAAAAATTAGAATTGAAATAGAATATTGAAAAGAATTGAATACAGGAAAGAACTATTATTTTGTTGCAGAGTTTTAATAAGTGTAAATGTATTCGATAATGTTGCTCATGACAAACTACAGACGATGCTTCAAAGTAGATAAAAGTATAGAGTACTTTTTATGCTATTCGTTAACTTTACTCTTGGAATCTTTTTGATGACTTTTTTCTGAAAACTGCAAATTTCCAGACAAGAGAGAAATTTTCTCGAAAACCACTACTTCAATAAACCTGGATTTCGGTGCAAACTATCCTTATATTTTTACATTAGTTTTAAAGAGAAATTTTACCCAAATATGTATTCGAAATAAATGTATTAGAAAAAATTTGATTTAGCATTTTTTTAAAACTTCTTGCGAGAAAAACATATATTTTCTGTAAATTTTCTGATCAATATTTCTATGAAAGCTCTCGTTAAATTAATGACAAGCGTGTATACTTTTTTTAAAAAATAAAGGGTTTCTCAAAATTGAGTAAAAATGTGTCATAATCGCATAAACAAATAATGCTCGAATTTAAAAATCCTATAAATTCAAATTTGAATCAGTATATACTAATATTTGAGCAAAATGCAAAGCCTCAAAGTGAAGGAAGAAATTAGTGAGAGAGATGTTCATTTTCTGTCAATGAAATAATAATATAATGTCGGTCGATAAAATACTATAATAAAATCCCTTACTTAAAAAAAGGAGCTTTTGAGCTTTGGGTATAAAACTTTGAAAAGTACTTTGGTATTTATAAATAATATTGAGCAACATGAACAGACATACTAAAAGTTTCTGTTCTAGAATGAAGAACCTTCACCAGAGGTCGAATGAAAGAATGAAACACAGAGATACAGAAGAAAATTGAAAACAAGTTATAAAATGAAAAACAAACAGTAGATAAATTAGGAAGAGAAAACAAATTTTACAAGAAATCCTATTCTTTTGCACCGAATGTTATGTGACCGAATGTTACCGATTGTTTGTATCAATGTTACAAACAAAGATATCAAATAACACATCAAATTGCACCGAATGTTACCGATTGTTTGTATCAATGTTACAAACAAAAGGAGAAACATAAGAAACGGAGTGGTTGGGACTATGATGAAAACCGCGGACGTTGTAATATAAAATAGATAAATAAATTTCCAAATATATTTGGATACTTCAAAGAACATTAACAGGATAATTATATTTTTTCGATATATGACGTAGTTTCCATAAACCTAAACAAGTGATTGAGGAAAAGTGTTGTGTGATTTTAGCAGAAAAAAGCTCAATCCTATCACTGAAATTCATTCAGATAAAGATTTGGGGTACTTTGTGTTTATCCAATATACGAAAGACTACGATGATAAGAAATCTGATAAATATTCTAGTTATTGATATCAGCAATTGGGTCTTTAAGATGAAATTTAGATTATTTACAGAGGAGAAGCGAAATAGATCCTGCTCTTCATATTACGAAACTTATAGATCCTTGATATAACACGGACGAGAAATTTGATATATATAAGCTATTGTTACAATAAAGCTCGCGGTATGATTCATTTTATCCAAATATGGCATTAAAAGAACGAAAATATAATTCATGTTTCAGTTTTGTTTGAAAAAAGAATTATTAATATATCAATACATTTTTAGTTTCAATTAAAAGAAACAACATTCAATTAAACCTGGTTTAATGTTTAGTATAGCTATCTTCCTCTACTGTAATTTATCAGATTTCTTCAATGTTTATGTTTTTACTTCGTTTACTTTACGACCTTTGATGTCCTTATACTTTTTGCTTTCATTTTTTACAAAGATTCTAAAAATACATTCTAAGGGCAGTCATTTCGGAGACTTCTATATAATAAAAAAATTAAAAAAAAACAAGCATCTCTTTTGCATGTCAATACAAAATGATATTTTGAATAAAACTCTTAAGGAAAAATAGAAGCTAATAGACTTTTGATTTTTGAAATAGACTCTTGTAAAGTGTCAAAAAAAAATTTCTGGACATTTAGATCGAAGGCAATCGAAATCCAAACCCAAAGTTTTGCTTCCCTTTAATTTTTATTTTGATGTACACGTTCCTCCAGCATACAGTTATGAAAAGAATATTCATTTAAATATCTTTTTTATACAAAATCTCTATTGCCATGTAATATGACGTTTTTAAGAATAATATGCTATTTTTATAACTCTTGTGATTTGTGAGTTAGCAACGGTTATTCTTGATTGCTATATTACGTTTCATCATTTTTTTAGCCAGTTAATAATGAAAATGGCGCAAAACTTTAACAAGATAAAAAGTCACAATTTTGTGCAAATGAAAAGTGTTTGCAATCTAGCTTTTTATTGTTTGGAAAGTTACTCCAGTGCTGCATTATCTGTACTCAGTAAATACGACGAATCATTCATAGATTTCAATAATTTTCAGTTTGACGAAAAAATCTCGATAAACTGACGATTTTGAAGAAGTTTTCACTTTTCTTGGTGGAAGAGCTTCACGAAACACCCTTACTTAATATAAATATAAAATATTAACCACTGCTTTTCAGAAAGTAAAAATTACTAATTTTAAAATAAGATGAAAAAACTGAAGCAGAATAATTGATTCATTATCTTTTCTTTTAAACTTATGAATTTTCAGTTATTATTCTTTAAAAATTCATAACTCTTCTTCTTCTTCATTATAGATACCAATTGACTCTTCTTGTTCTTCAGAAAAGGTTAGCAACCTTTTAAATGTGTATATACCAAGAAAAATTAAATTAACTCTAATAGTTTTAATTTATGTAAAATTTCGCTTATTATTACTATTCAAAATTAGTCGAAAGAATCCGTTTAAAATTTTATGAAAACTACTTAGAGAGTTTTCTACTTTCAATAATTATGCGGTTCTTATTTTTTTATATTTATTTTTTATCTTGATATATTGATATAAGATCATTTCTGTTCAGAAATAATGAGTAATATTTTCCTACATAGATTCCGTCAAATAGTGTGCAAATATTATGCCTTGCGTTTTTTTTTTTTTTTTTTTTTTTTTTTTTTTTTTTTTTTTTTGTCATTTTTAGCCTTACAATTATGCCTCCAACAGTTGTAAAAATTATTTGAAAATAATTTTCTGAATGAAATTTATTTATTAATTTAATTTTAATATTAAATTTAAATTAATTAAATAGATTTATTAAAATTTATTTACTAATTTAATTTAAATATTTAATTTAAATAACTATTTTAAATATTTTATTTAATTTAAATTAATTAAATGAATTTATTTAAATTTATTTAATCATTTAATTGAAATCTTAAATAATTTATTAAATTAAAAGCGTGCTAGATAAAATAAATTTTATAAATACACTGAAGGTACATTGTCACAAACTGTTTGCGTTTCTGCAGAATAATTTTAACACCATTTCTCAAGAATAATCTCTCAAATTATGTTAACAGTTTTGCCATGTAAAATCTTTTAAGACATTTCTTTGCAAAAGGAAAACTCTGTTTCTTCAGAGTTATTATAAACGTTTTTCGAATATTTTGATCAACGCCTGCTCTTTCAATGTTTATGGAAGTTTTCATAAACTTACGTGAAAGTTTTAACCTGTGGTTGCAGAAAAATTCAATTCAATATTTTAAAACGAATAAATTTTTCATTTAATACTGCTTTTTGTATTTTTATGTACGAGAGAGAGCATTTTTTAATTTAAAAGTAATAAATTCTTTTCGCATTATTATTAGTATTTTGTTTCTAACATTTGGCAGTTTTAAAGTTTCTTTAATTAGCACTTACCATTTCATATAATACCTAAAATTTTATTTTTCCTTTGAGAATCATTTTTATTCGCGACTAAACACATAAAAGTCAATTTGATATACATAGTTTCATAAAATACTATTATCTTTTGATTTCTTCCTGTTACCCTTTGAACATATTAATTTTTGATTTCTTCCTATGACACTTGAAAATATTACCTTTTGATTTTTTCCTACTCCACTTGAGAAAATTTAGCTCAGACTTTGGTCAGACAGTATTTTGAGTTTTTTCTTTTAAGCATTTGAGTTAAGCAGTTTTTTATTTTTACTAAATGTTAAGAAATTCATTTGTGTAAAAATAGATTGTAGGGAGTAATCAGTTGAACTGAATTTTAAATGCACGACTTTTTTAAAATTGATTTTCTCAGGAACAATACGACCGATTTCGCCCAAATTTTATATTTTGTCACGTAAAATTAAATTCTTTAAAATGTTAAAAAACGCATTACAATTCAAAATTTTTCTGCTTTTATCCAATAAAATAAAAAAATATAATAAAAAATTAGTAAACTTATTCTGTAGTATTATTTTGCATTAGCAAATTTTTTTACAAAATTTGCTTTTCTGAAATTTTTTGATTTATTCAAAATTATCAATTCAAAATTTTTTCGACATTATTAAACAAAATAATAAATATTCGCTAAAAGTTATTTCTTGCATGCACTTTTCTTTGAATAAACGAATTTTATAATTAAATAAGTGCTCTTCAGTTCGCTTAAAATTTTCTTGATATATGACGAAATACACGAAAAGTAAAATTAACATTAAAGGATCCAAACTTTGAACAGCTTTCTTGACCATGTTTCCCTAATTGCGACAATCCGCTACAGTTTGGGTATAACAAAATCCAAAAAGGTATATTTATTCAGAGAAAGCGCGTTTTTGTATCTGATTCCGTAAGCTAAAATATCGTCTACACTAATTAATTTTGCATATTTGAGGTCTCCCCCTCGAGCCATTAAGTGTCCAAGAATGTGAAAATATAATCATTAGAGCAAAAAGTAATTCGGAATAGCATTTTTTTTTTCTTTTTGCGTATTGTACATAATATTGGCGAACTTTTGTTTCAGTAAAATGGATAGTAATATTGATGACAACTAGCTCTCGTCAAGTCAACTGGTACTAAAATATAATCTACAGACAATATTCAATATGCGCCATCAATGTTTTTGGAGGCAAAAATATTCTGCGTATTGAGTGAAATCACGTGAGCTTAGCATAAGCTTCTTCTCTTGTTAGTGTCTTGGATTTAATTATGCGAATTAAATTGAAAAAAAAAATCATAATTTGCTGTTAATTTGGAAAAAAAGTGCTTCCTCACTCATTTTTTGGGTTTTTCAACACCATCAAAGGTTAGTACATCACACTATAATGTAAGATGCTTACCAATAAACAAATAGCTTGGTTTAGCAGGAAGTGAATGATACCGATCTATTGCTTATTGCAGTTTAATGATTTAAAAACTATTATTACAGAGTAAGTTTTAATCCGAAAAGATTTGTATATAACTTAAGAATGTTCAAGAATGAAAGTTTCAAATTGAAAATTTTAAAATTATAAGATTTTAAGAACGTGTTGTTTAAATTGTTGGATCTAAAAAACTTCCTAACTTTTACAATTATTTTTATTTTTGATAAAATTCTAAATCTGTCAAAACACATATGTCTGACACATATGTCAAAAGATTTTTCAAAAATGTTTTGTTATTTGACCAGATTATTAAAAAATAATCTTGTAATATTTTTTCTCGCTTCTTGTAATTAAAATGTTTTTACTGGATTTTAGCTTCATACTTAAACAATAACCTTAATTTTAACCATATTTAAATCAATTTTATTGATAATAATATTTTTTTAAAATAACGTAATAACAAGAAATGTGACAGAAAAAATTAAAGCTACATTTAATAGAGGCTGATAGTCAGTTATATTTTAAGGTTATTTTTTCTTTTCTTTTTTTTTTGTTGAATCTATTTAATGATGCAATGGGGTTATACATTCAAATCTAAAGCGAGTGACTTAAACTGGCAACCGAGAAATCTATAGCTAATGGCTTAACCTGCACGATGCACAGTGTGTAAAATTAAAATTAAAATGTAACACGCTGAATAATAACTTTCTATAGAATGATCGGATCTTCACGTCCTAGGACTCAATTCCTTAAGGACTCGAAGGGGTCACCTTAAATATGCCAATTAATTAGTGCAGACGATACTTTAAGTTAAGAAATCAGATACACAAATGTACCTTCTCTAAATAAACATAACTTCTTTTTTCGATGGATTCAGATTGATTCCAAAAAATAGGCGGTAGCCGCAATCGGGTTCCAATAGTTTGATCAGCAGAGGGATCCAAAGTTTGGACCCGCTGATGTTAATTTCACTTGTTGTGTACTTCAAAATATTTCTAGAACTTTTTAAGCAAATTTTTAAAAAAATCTGCACACAATTATAAAATTCGTTTATCCAAAGACAATATCATGCAAAATGTGACTTTTAGTAAATATTTATTGTTATTTATTATTATTTTATTTAAAAACTGTCAAAAAACTTTTTAATGCTAAGGTATTATTACATCATTTCATAAAATGCATTTTTAAATGGAAAAGTATAAAATTTGAACGTGATATCGGTCGAATAGTTTCAGAAAAATCTAATTTTGTAAAAGTCGTAAATTTTAAATTCGATTTCAATTTTAATTCGATTTTTGATTTTTAATTGATCAAATTACGTTAAAATCTGGATCAAATTACGTTAAAATGTGCTAGCACACTAGATGCAGCATTAGAAAAATCTATTTTTACAGTAAAATTAGTTTAATTTCAGTTATTTAATTTTTACCGTAATTTGATTTAGAACTTTTTGCTGAGTACATTCAAAACCTCGTGAACTCACTTTCAAACCGAATCCAGGCGGTTATCAATCCACTGGCAGAGTAGCATGTTATTAAACGATGTTATTTTTAATTTCTAAAGGAATGACCTATTTTTTTTATTCGGTATTCCCTTTTTTTATCTTAACCAGCTAATACACAAAAAATTAGTTCTTTATCATTACTTTTTAACAGTTTCAGAATTAGTTTAATTAATAACACTTAACTTAAAACGAAATAAATCCGATAACAGTATTTTAAATGTATATAAATGATTCAACGCTGATTAAATTAAATTAAACTATATATACTATTGTTTAAATCTATCTATATATATATTTCTCTTACACGGCACCAAAAAAAAGCCTCATTACAACTCCCCGAATGGCAACGTTAGAAAATCGACCAATGATTTCTGCTAAAAGTGTCACATGGCAAATGTCACATGAGGTGGCTCAACATATAGCGCTTTTAAAAACGGAAACAATAACCAGAGTGAGCATTATCAGGTTGTTCAATTCAGATTCATGCCCTAAAAACATGATAATATTAAATTTAAACTCAATTAGGAATTAATTAGGCTGGCCTTCTCCATGACTATAAATAAGTCGTAAGGTCAGACTTTTGAGAAAATACAGTTTAGTATTGACTAAACAAGTTTTTAGTCATGGACAACTTTATGTTGGCCTGTCAAGAGTTAAGTCATTTGACAGCTTTTCAGTAATTGCTCCAAGATGCCAATTCTATAATTGTGTTTTCAAAGAAATTCTAAATGCTTAGTGTTAATTTCTTAGAGCTTTGCAGAAAATAATGTTTTTTGGAAAAAATTTAATTGAAACTTCTATTGGCAGTAGGCAAAGGGAACTGCCAAAATCAAAACTCCCCGATTAGAAATGCAGCATGGCGACCTCCACGTGGTATTTCTCGGGTAATGCTAACAGCCATGCATTTTAATTTATTGTATGTAAAACATCCTTATTTTGTTCTAAAATGTTATGTACTTTATCACAAATGTTAATTAATATAGAAATTGATTTCAATAATGCTGATCACCAAAAAATATTTCATTTGGCGATAAAACAAATTTTTGTGTTCTTGAAAATGAAAGACTTTTTGAGGGTTATTATCTCACAAGGAAAAGTTAGGGTTTAAAGTTTATATTTTTAAATAATAAATTATTTTTCTAAAACTTTCAGAATTTCTAGCATTAACTAATTTATTATACACATTTAGTTGAATTTAGGTGAGTAACTGCAATATTTGATAATTTATTTTGCTAATATGTTTCTCATTTAGCTAATGTTTTGATTTTTTCACCATGTACAATCTAAATAGCTAATATACTTTTTTAAAAGCCAATAAGAACATTGATAGAATTCTTCTACATAAGTACAATACTATGTCTTTGATGATAAAATACTATGTCTTTGATGATAATATACTATGTCTTTGTGCTAGAACATTGTGTTCATTGGCGAGCGAGCGCAGCGAGCCATGGTTCACGGCGTGAACCACATAGGATTGCGTAGCAATTCTCGGGGGTTGGCGAGCGTTAGCGAGCAGGGGGCGGAGCCTCCTAGTATTATATAAAACGCTAATACGTACGTATGTATCAATAAAACCGATGATATTTCTTTTCTCGCGCTGGCAACAGTTTTCATTTTTAATTGATTGGATTCGGCGCGCAAGAGCACGTAGTGAGCAACCAGATAACAATAACCAGAGTGAGCATTATCAGGTTGTTCAATTCAGATTCATGCACTAAAAACATGACAATATTTAATTTAAACTCAATTAGGAATTAATTAATTAATTGAAGTGAGAATGCTTTAAAAGGCCGCTGTTGAATTGATATTTTTCTACTGGGAGCTACCTAAACGTCTAAAAAACGTTTAAGTGTTTGTATTGAATGCATTGAATTTTTTTATATTTCGCGTTTATTTATGCATTGAATTTTCACGCTTTAAAATGCAGAATATTAGTGAAGCAATATTTGATAATTTATTTTGCTAATATGTTTCTTATTTAGCTAATGTTTTGATTTTTTCACCATGTACAATCTAAATAGCTAATATACTTTTTTAAAAGCCAATAAGAACATTGGTAGAATTCTTCTACATAAGTACAATACTATGTCTTTGATGATAAAATACTATGTCTTTGATGATAATATATTATGTCTTTGTGCTAGAACATTGTGTTCATTGGCGAGCGAGCGCAGCGAGCCATGGTTCACGGCGTGAACCACATAGGATTGCGTAGCAATTCTCGGGGGTTGGCGAGCGTTAGCGAGCAGGGGGCGGAGCCTCCTAGTATTATATAAAACGCTAATACGTACGTATGTATGTATGTATCAATAAAACCGATGATATTTCTTTTCTCGCGCTGGCAACAGTTTTCATTTTTAATTGATTGGATTCGGCGCGCAAGAGCACGTAGTGAGCAACCAGATAACAATAACCAGAGTGAGCATTATCAGGTTGTTCAATTCAGATTCATGCACTAAAAACATGACAATATTTAATTTAAACTCAATTAGGAATTAATTAATTAATTGAAGTGAGAATGCTTTAAAAGGCCGCTGTTGAATTGATATTTTTCTACTGGGAGCTACCTAAACGTCTAAAAAACGTTTAAGTGTTTGTATTGAATGCATTGAATTTTTTTATATTTCGCGTTTATTTATGCATTGAATTTTCACGCTTTAAAATGCAGAATATTAGTGAAGCAATATTTGATAATTTATTTTGCTAATATGTTTCTCATTTAGCTAATGTTTTGATTTTTTCACCATGTACAATCTAAATAGCTAATATACTTTTTTAAAAGCCAATAAGAACATTGATAGAATTCTTCTACATAAGTACAATACTATGTCTTTGATGATAAAATACTATGACTTTGATGATAATATACTATGTCTTTGTGCTAGAACATTGTGTTCATTGGCGAGCGAGCACAGCGAGCCATTGTTCACGGCGTGAACCACATAGGATTGCGTAGAAATTCTTTGGGGTTGGCGAGCGTCAGCGAGCAGGGGGCGGAGCCTCCTAGTACTATAATATTGTTTGTTTAATTATAGATCAAAACGAAATAAGTATAACTTGAATTAATAACCAACTTAGCATGATTAAAATTAATTAAATTCAATAATTATTAAAATTTCAATATATTTAACAATATTTTTTATCATAATGGTTAAAATAATTTCAAAAGATAAATTTTGTCAAATTACAGAAGACGAATTTAATCACATATGTCTTGAAAAAGCCTTTTTTTATTATTTATATTTTATCAGACTTTTTAAAAAAAATATTTTTTTTTCTTTTAAATCTTAAATTCTAAACCTGTCTTACATTTGAAAAATGTTTCGAATAAGGAACGTCTTTAGGAAAACGATTGAAAGAAGACGTTCTTTTTCATAACCGAGAATTGTCATACAAAACGAACGACAACGTTTGATGTTTTATCATTTACGAATGCGATGTCTTCTTAATATAATACGACGTTACAAAAAAGACCAGGGCCTCCCAAATCGGAAAGGAGTTCTTGAATAATGCCGTTTGTACTGACAAACTAAATATTAAAAATGCCGAGGGAATAGTAGTAGGAATGACCATATAAAAAATAATCCCAAGAAAACAGCGTAACGTCATTTGGTCGTAACTTTATTACGTCGAATATAAATTCGATGCGAACGCCGCTACGTTTCGTCTTGATTGAATTTCGGAAACTGAAATATTGAAAAGCGTCGTGGGCCCAGAACAATGGCGTCGCACAAAGGAGCACTTCTCGTTGCCAGATCCCCCTCTCCTATTGATCGTTTGATTTCATTTTATTTTGCCTTGACTTGGCTTCTCTGTATTTTTTTTTTTTTTTTATCGTTATTATTATTATCGTTTGTTTTTACTTTTCTTCGTTTAGTTTTTTTTTATTTCCTGCAGTAGCAATAATCACTTTTTGTTGAATGTAGGATTGAAGATGACAAAATCCCTATGATTTGTTTACATCATTTGTTTCTCTTCAATTGGATAAACGTGAACGCAGAGAGGGACCCCCTTTGAAACATTTCAAAGAAAGGGTTTCCCCCCGATTCTAAATTGTTCTAGAAAACAATTTACGGTTTTTGAAGAATGGGAATGAAACTTTGTTTTAACTCGACTTGAGCAAAAAGTACGTTTTTCTAAAAGGACGAAGCAAACGACGAAAATATTTTTATTTAATTTAGAGAAAATAGAATAGAAGCAAAAATCAGTAAAATGAAAACTAACACAAGAAGGATTTAGAACAAAAACAAATGGCGCGATGAAGAGCATAAAATGCGTTTATGTTCCTTAATATAGTTGATTTTTATTTGAGAAAAATAGAACATTTTCTAAAAAGGTTTTTTGAAATATTTTACAACCAAGTATCAAATGATACGAACTGAGCTTCTGTTTTTATACACAGTTTAATTGTTTATGTCTTTACAGAAAAAAAGAAGGGTTTTATTGCTTTCACTCACGACTACGAAAGAAAGAGTACGTTCGACAAAGAGTGATTAAAATAAGATCAGTATCCACCAAAATATCACGCAAAAAAATGAAGTTGAAAAAAAAAGTTAAAAAATAAATATTAAATAAGGAGACACAGTTATAATGCAGAATTATGTATAATTAAGCTAAATATAATATATATACTAGCTGTCTCCGGTGATCCGCCTTTTTAAAGATGGATTAGAGTTTCAAGTATCTCGAGATCTAAAATGGTACAATATATGTCAATTTGTCAGATAATTACAATACAATATAATTACAATATATGTCATATATAAGCCGCAGTGGCTCAAGGTATAGAGCGCTTGCCTCCCAATGAGGTGACTCAAGTACGATCCCAGCGTTGGCTGTTTGTTTCGAATTGCTCCCGGTTCGCACCGACCACAGTGCTAACATAAAATATTCTCAGTAGTAGATGGATCATGGGATAGAATGCCCTTGCCGTCGGGCTGAACGGTTAGTCGCAAGTTACCATTTTCATTTAACATTCTTTAACCTAGCCAAAAAACTTTTTGCTTCTAGAATTTTTCATTTCCTTAGTATTTTATTTTATAGCCGGAGGAGCGTGAACAGCCAACCCAATTCTGAGTTTACAACCATCATTGTTCAGCTTCGTAAATTACTGCTTCGTTATTTATATTTATTTATTTATATTTATCTATTTATAATCGACGTTAAGCAGCCGACCCAATTATAAATTTACGACTATCAAAGCTCGACTCCGTAGCCTTATAAATTCGAGCCCAACTCAGAAGAAAAGGGAACTCCTGGATCAAGCATTAGAGCAAACTGAGGACTAACCCGCATTTGTGTTACACGAAGAAGAAAACCACGAAAACCTCCTATGGTTAGCTTGGTGGCTAGGGTACTTTTATTAATGTTGAAATTTGCCACTTAACTTATCTAAGTTTTAAATGTGAGCATTCCAATTTATTGCATCCAATCGTGGTGGGCGCTCAATCTCTCACCTTTAAAAATATGGATTATTTTTCTATGAAACCTGTGATATTTTCATTTAAAAGATGATAATAGTTTGAGAATTGAAAGTTTGCGTTTAATAAAATGACAAAAAAATTGCTAATATTGACAACAAGAAGTTTTAATATTATAATTTACTTAATTTAAGCAAAAAAAATTGAAATGCCGTTAAAATTGAGATACCGTTTAGGCAAATAAGAATTAAGAATAAGTGTTCTTAAGTTCAAAATTACTAGTGACTGATAAAATAATATATTTTGTAAATTTTTTATAACTTAATAATTATAATAACTTTTTTTTATTTTCTAATGATTATTTGTTTCCAGCACGTGTTTTAACTTCCGCACTTAAGTTGTTTTAATTTCCACACGCGTTTTAACTTCCGCACTATGAGTTTATATAGGAATTGCTATGATTTTATAAGGATATTTAAGTATTTCTTGAAATTTCATATGGTTCTATTTTTTGTATATTCTGTAACGATGTTGCTTCCGTGAAAGCGTATATTGGAACAATGAAAAATCTCTCTTTTTTTCTCGGTTGCATGCGAACAACTCACGGCAGAGAAATGGAAAATATCTATTTAAAAGTTATTAAGGTAAGTTTAATCTGCACTGAGAAAAAATATATAGTCAAAATTACCGGAATATGGTAAAATTTACTGTATTTCTGACTATATTGGAGCCCAAAAAATCTCGGTTATTTTTACCGAAGCAATTTAGTTATGAGTTTGATAAAATTAACAATGATATAGGGTTATATAACATTTGATAAAATTCAATAATTGTGGTAAATAATAATAAAATTCAATACTTGTTTTCCAATTGCAAAATGAATGGTTTAAATACCAATTTGGTTTTTATAACCAAAATTATAATTTTTGAACCAAAAATGTCCTTACCGTAAAGTATGGTAATTTTACCAAACTTTTTTTTCTGTATGTAACAATGCTTTTCAGCAACTGCATTTCATATTTTCGATAATACGTTCGAACTATTAATGACACCGGAAAGAGTTTATTGTTAGCAAAACGCCTCATTAAAATTTGTAAACTGCGATTCATATATATTCCAAGAATTCAAATACATCTTTTGTTACATTTCTAATACTCTTTCAATGTTATTTTTAAGAATGTGAACCATATTTTATTTTATTTCTACCAATTCCTGCTAATCAGCTCTCTTTTCTTTTTTTCTGCCATTTCTTATTCTTTTACATTCCATCCCTTTATATATATATATATATATATGGATGGAATGTAAAAGAATAAGAAAT
>NC_092209.1:54485181-54499750 GCF_043381705.1 Parasteatoda tepidariorum | reverse complement strand
TATTTTACAGTGGTTATATATATATATATATATATATACTTAATACATTGCGAATATATATATATATATATATATATACTATTCAAAGGTCCTGGAATTCGTTATAATTTTAAAAATAGTTCAACATTTTAGGACCTTCCACAATAGGATTTCACACTAATTAGCGTTTTTATAATAAAAGAAATTAAATCATTTTTGTAGCACAAAAGTTAAAACATTTTTAAACGCATTACCATTTTAAACAAACACCCTAATTACACTTTTCCTTGGTGTGCTTTTATCTTAAATTTACTTAACCAATCCCAATCACTTCAGCAGCAGCAGCAGCACTTTTCTTAAGAACCAAAACACAATTGCTAATGAAGCTCTTTCATAACAATACCCAATGATTCCTTCAAGAAAAATCAAAGCAATTTTCTTAAGAAAGGCTTTTAATTTGATCCTCCCTCGCCAAAACAACAGAAATTGTTTTTCTTTTTCTTTTTCTTTCCTTCCCTTCCAACTAACTTCTTCTAACTGCAAAATCGAAAGAATTTAAATCATTCCGATCATCCAATTAACCTCTTTACAAAACGGGTTGTGATTAAATTTCCATTTCATCCGTCATTTGCATATGCTAATGAAAGGATTCTCTCATTTTCAACTTGCTTGTGTCCTCCCCCCCCCCACACACAGTACGAGCCCCCTCCCCCTCAAGTGTGAGTATCGGTTACTAGATGTTTAAAGACGAATTATAATTTCAATTTAGTATCAATTTGAGCGTTGCCACTCCTTCTCTTCTAAAATCGCGTCGCGGGAGATGTGCGAAGTGTTGGCGGCGTTAAAATCGAATTAGAAAGTGAAGCGAAGGCCTGATATCCTTTCCAAAACTAGATGTCATTGCTAGCGAAGAACTAGCGCTATTATTATTATTATTATCATTATCTCGTGCGTTATCCTTATCATTATTATGTCGCTTATTCAAAGTGTTAACATATCCAACAAAGGGCAGATTCTCAAACTAAATTTTGAATGTGGGTTATCATTACCTACCCCAAAATTGTATAATTTTTGCTAATTTAGTAAGCATCATGAATTATATTAAGTGCTTTAATGTTTCTTGCTCGAAATATAGCTTAGCTTTCATTAAAGGTCGCTACGGATCGTTGCACGGAATTTCATTAACAAGAATAGAATTTCATATTCTTTGGCAAAGGGAGTACCCATTCCAATAAATTTTATATGCTAAAACAAAATTCTCGAGAATGGGTAAATTAAGTAGAATTAAAATTATAATTCACATTTTAAAATGTGAAAGGAACAGCTCGTTATCTGTAAAATGCGCTTGATTTAATTAAAGTGCTTATATATAAATTTTATTCGTTAGGTTCTAGAGTAGAAGAAAAAATTATCACTATGATTATTCATCCTTCCAAACCATTCTTTATTATTATCATTTTTTCAAATGATGATGATCCATTAATAATCAACATCATTATGAGTATTTATTATTAATCATTCTAATCCCTCTTTATGATTCATTATTATAATCATCTATCATTATTATAATCATCTATCATTATTATCATCTATCATATAATCATCTATCATCTATCATTATTATAATCATCCATCATTATTATGATAAAAAAATCGTCATTATATTTAAAATTATAATCCTTCATTATTTATGATCATTATCATTGCAATCGATCATCATTAGAATTGATATAGTGATAATTCAATATTATGATCAACTTCTTATCATTCCTTCAACTTACGATCTTTATAAAGAAAGATCAATATCATTATGATCGTTTATTGTTATGATTGTTTACCAAATTATGATCAAAGAGTTCTCATTATGATCAGCATCATGATTAATCATGATTTTAATTATTAGTTTGTTTGTTTTTTGTTGCATTAAAAATATACTAAAAGATGCATGAAAATTAAGTTATGTTAATAACATAATTTATATTTTTAAAGAAGAACAACTCTCTAAAAATAATATTGATGATTTAATTTAAATGGTTGAATGCAAACTTTGTAGGAAAAGGTTCTAAAGCATGAAATAATGAGGAATTACATCTCGTTTAAACAAATAAGCTTATCGTCCAAAAAAATTAATTATTAATGATAATAACTGGTTTAAAAAATATATTTAAATTGAGCTTAAAATTTTTTTAAAAAAAATTCAAAATGAGTTTGTGAAGAGAAAAAAAATTCAAATTAATTTCTCATAGTTAATTTTTTCTAAAATATCATTTGTGTTTATTTAAACTGTTGGGAACTTTTAAATTAAAAGAACGAAATAAAAGTTTTCTTCAAAGCTAATAGTGATCTTCAGAGAAAAAAATACTGAAACTTATTTACTGAAACTTATTTAATAAAGAATTTACACAGTTACATACTTTTAAATAAAATGCCTAAATGCCTGAATCCTTGTTTTTTTACTTTATTTTTCGAAGAAACTGATTAATTACTTTACTTGTACATGTACTCAGCATATTTAGTCAGTTAATCTGTATTAATCATTGCTATTTATTTTTAAATTCAGTGTTTGATGAAACTGATGAATTATCTTATCTGTCATAGTTTGTTATTATATTCATTCAAATACCATATGATTCAAAAAGATCTTACCAAATCCGATAGAAAACTACGGAAGGAAAAACCGAAAAGCTTTCTTATTTGGTAATTGCTTTCAAGATTTATTTATCTGAAAAAAAGGTAACTAAAATAATTAAAGTAAAAGTACCTGCAGTTTTAAATTTTCGAACGTAGTTCCTAGTTGGGCAAATCAAACAATTTCAAAGATATCTGGCTGAAATTATCCTTGTATATGCTGTTCAAATTTCAAAAACAGATTTAAGTAGCAAAAGGAATACCATTAGAATTATAAAAAACAGAAAGCTTTTTCATTTTAAACAGCAACAATACGTAATATATATTCAACGCACAAAAAAAAAAATTCTTTTTCATATGTCACTCCCAAACGGTCAAAATAAAATTTTTGACCGGTTTTTAAGATCGTGGGCTGATATTTCTATTTTTGAATACACATATTTGAGTCTAAAAAATAAAAAGAATGTTAGTCTTTTGTTTCATGAATTTTATTTACTTAATATAGTTACTAATTTGTAAGATAATACAAATAACACAATAAAGTGTTTAGCTCGTTCTTACGTAATGTTGCTGTTTTAAACCGAAGCATCGTTTTTATAAGTCTAGTGGCGCTCTTTTTTCCCTCTTAAATCTGTTTTTGAAATTTGGACAGCAGCTAAAAGGGATAATTTCAGTCCGATTATTTCATATATTATTGAAACATATATTATTAAAATAAACGTATTATTAAAACACATTAATTCAGATGATAAAAATTAAGTTTCTAAATTTAGTATCAAACTATTCAAGAACCAAGACGCAAGCATTTCATTTTATAATTTTAATGATAATACTTAAATTTTGAGCACACAAATTCTCTGTTGTTTTTATTTGGTTTCATTCCGATTATTTCTACGTAATAACATAATAAATGGCATGGTTTTGATAACATATGTGCGAAAATCTACATGGAATCCATGAATTTTGAAACTCTCTAAAATGCCCAAAATACATTGCTTTAAATTAAATAAGGAATACAAAAAAATGTTGCCTTTATTTTTTTAAACGTAAAATAAGAATATATTTTAATACTTTAAAAAACTTGAAAAAACAAAAAATTATGCAGCATCGAAATTTCGCGTAGAAAAAAAGGCAAGAAAAAATGCATGTCTCAACGGAAAACTTTAATTCAAGTAAAATTCTTTTCTAGTTTCTAAAAATTAGTTCTTTTGTCAAAAGGTAAATGTGTTTTTCATTGAAACACATTTTTTTAATTTAATATGAGCATTATTCACCCTCTAATTCAATTTATAATTTGATTTGCTTTTCGATTCACTATGGATTTCTACGTTTTCAACTTACCTTGTTTTACGAAGTACCCTGGAGACCAAACGATAATTATTTTTTAATGTCTCTAATTTCTTCTTTTTGTAGCAAGACTTTTTAACAATTAAAAACAAAATTGAAAAACTGCAGCCGCATGAAGAAAGTTATGACTTTTTATTCCAAAGAAATTTTCCCTTTTTAATTTTGTTTCTGCTTTCCACCTTTGTTTTATTCCATTTTTGTGAAATGAAAAAAAAATCGTTTGCTTTTTCTTTATCTTTAAACGATTTTAGCTGTGTTAAAATATTGAAAAAAAGGGGGAAGTGGTTTGATTATTTCAGAAAAGGAAATGTATAGGTTCTTAATCAAATAAGCCTTTCAATTTGCTTTAATTTTTGAGTCAATTCTTTTTTAATCATGTTAAAACAAAGTTTAGGATTTCTTCTTTTTTCATAAATATTAAAAAAAACTCTCTTTTTTTTAATTATTTTTGTTTACTGAGAATATGAACTTTCTTTTTTTCGTAATTTAAATAGATTTATGTATATTCGTTAAACTATACTCACAGCTAATAATTATTTAATCTAAACATAATTTGAAAGAACTGGAAAATAATTCTAAGCGATAAAAGCTAATTTGCATATTCTTTCCAAAAAAAATTCTAATTTGTTTGCCGTATAATATTGAATTCTAAGAATTGTTTCTCTTTCAGTCGAGTAATTATTTAGCATACATCTAAACAGACGATGTAATTGATAATGCATTTACTATATTATTTTTAATATGTTGCCATTCAGTATTATTTATTGTAGGAAAATACAATTAGTGTAATGGTAGTTTTTTTTCCAAAGCAGTTTAGTTTATATCTATAAGAAAAATAGTTAAGTTTACTATCCCAATTTACACAGAAAAATCGATCAAAAAAACTATAGTGCTTGCAGACTTTGGAAGCTTTCTTTTGTTTACTCTAGTTTTTAGTAACTTTCATTTGCTCATAGAATTTTTGATAAAATTAAAAACTGTGCGTTATGGACGTAACTCAATTTGCCACGCCCACAACAGCTAGTTTTACTTTTTTTTTAAATTAAATTTCTAAAATTTTCTAAGATAAATAAAACCAAGACTTATTTTTAGAAACATTATTAAAACTCCTCGAATTTTTTTCCTGAGTTAGAGTAAACTAACCAGTGAAGGAACACTTAAGCTTCGCCTGCCTTTTAAAAAATCATATTAATTTCAAAATTCGTAATTTTAGTTAAATGACAGTGTCAACATATTTATTACTAATAACAAATTGCGTAAAAAAATTGCAGAGAGCTTACTTAATATTGTTTTAAAGTTTTGGAGGTTCAAATAACAAGTAGTAAGAAGACCAAGTGAAGGAACAGCTCTTACCAGTGAATGAACACCCAGTAAAGAAACACTTAATTTTGGTTATTTTTTAATGCTCTTTATGGATTTATAAGCCATAGAAATATTTAAAAACAAGCCTATTCTTAAAATTATAACATATAAATACTTGGAAAAAGTTAACTTTTTTTTTGTAATCATGAATTGAAAATTAAAGTGTCAACATATTAACACATACTGTTCATTCACTGGGAAATCTATGCCCAGTAAAGGAACATGCCTGTTCCCTCACTGGATAGAAGTTATTTTTCGTATTTTTAACATACTTTTGATGCGAGAATATCACTAAAGGTACAAGAAAATTAAAGTTTATCTTTTATTTTCATTAACTTAGGAAGAAAAACACTAAAGGAACACTTGTTCCTTCACTGGTTTTCCATCGTTTGGTGATCCAGTGAATAAACATCCCCTTATCTCAGTATACTTTATTATGCTATGATGCTTAGAAAAAAATAAAACGTATTTTCAATAACTATATTTTGAATTCTCTTTTTCACAGTGAGAAAAATAAAACTATTACATGCAATTAATTCCACTTCAAACATGTAAATACGAACACTCACCTTATAATTTTTTCAAAGAAGCAAGGTGTTACAGAGATAATAACAAATTTAAAAAAATTTCCAGAGAAGTCTATGTGACCAGGTAATCCAAAACATTGCTAGATGACTTCCTATTGTTTGGCAGTAAGTTATTGTTACCAATTAATCTAAAGAAAAACTTTCAAATTCTTTTTTTTTAATCAATATATATGAAATGTTCCTTCACTGGTTAGTTTACCCTATATGCTTTTAATAGTGATAAATACGACATTCGTAAGCTGGCCTGACTGTGAAGCCAATGGTTGGGGATTCGAATCCCGCTCAGGGCATGGATGTTTCTCTCTGGGTGTTGTTCTCTGTTGCGTGATGTGGGAATGTGGCCCATCCTATAAACGGGTATGTGTTTCAGTGTGGTGTGGGTAATGTTTCTCGCCTCCGTGACTTAGGTTTACAGGTACCCACTGCGTAACGTTAAATAAGCAACACTTCCGGCAACTTCCGAGGTGAGGAATGAAAGTTCAGTACCTGCCGTCAGAAAAAAATAACATTCGTAAATGGTGGAATGGCTCTTAATAAAATTTCATATGCAAATAGACATTTTGAATAATAATTTCAGTTACATGCTCAATTTAATTCATTTTTAAGATAGAATAATTGTTCGAAAATCTTTGCACGGACGTAAAAAAAATATTTCTGCTATATTGTTTCTTAAATTACTAATATTACGTATGCCAAAAAAGCAGGCATGCGTTACATGTACGGGCGTGCAAATGGTAACGGCAGAGCTGCGTTACGAATGTATCACGCACAGTATCCTAATCGACGAATGCAGGATCACAGAATTTTTAAGCAGTTCAACTTCGTGAAACAGGTTCGTTCTACGTCACCAGACGTGAAGCGAAGAGTAATACGCTTCCAAGCCAGGAAGAAATCACCTTAAACGTTGTGGGAGATAAACCCGAGTCCAGTACAAGAGCTGTTGCTAATCACGTAGATGTGAGTCATCAGCATCAGACCGTTTGCAGATTGTTAAACGAATATCTCTTGAGCCCCTTCCATTTTCAGCGAATACAAGCTTTGAATCCTGAACTTTTGCCAGTGGGTGGTACAGTAATGTGCGTTGCAGTTGGATTTCATAGCTCATGTGCCATTTACAGGTGAGGCGACGTTAACACGCAAGGGTCTCTTTAATGCACACAATTCCCATGCGTGGGCAACCGAGAATCCGCATGTAACGCGACCACATGCGTATCAACAACGATTCTGTGTGAATGTGTGGGCTGGTATTGTCAACGACTTTTTGATTTACTCATACCGACTCAACTCTATAGCCAATATTATCTTATTTTTCTGGAACAGGTGTTGCAGAACTACTGCAGGATGCTCCGATCGAAATTCGTAATCGCGTTTGATTTCAGCATGATGGGGTTCCAGCCCACTTCAGCACTGATGTGTGTACTTACCTGAATATCACGTTTATGGCGCGATGAATATGACGCGGTGGACCAGTCCCTTGGCCAGCCCGATCTCCCGATTTATCGAGCCTCGATTTCTTTTTAGAGGGACATCTGAAGAATGTTGTTTATGCGACTCTACTTGACTCAAATGAGGATCTCATTGCTCAAATACCCAAGTTGCTACTCTTGGACAGGAAATATCTGACATCTTTGAGCGTATTCGCCAATATTTTTTGTGTTTGCGCCTCATCGCGCTACTTGCGCTTATACATTCCTATACAATAAATGATTGTTACAGTGTCCTGTGCCTACCCTTAACGTTTGTACCATGAATTCAGGACATGTTAATTAGATTCCATCTTGAGATAACCTTTGATAGATAACGATTTACATTGTTGGTAGCCTAGCCCCACAAGAGGTTTTTCGAAAATTTAAAAAACGTTTTTGAAAACTACTCCATATACTCAGAATCATTTCGGGATCTTTTCTACACTGTAGTCAGAACCAAAAAAGAAATAAGTTATTACACAAAATTTTAATCCGAAATAGCTTTTTTTGAAAAAAAAAAATTTATATTAATTATAACGCATTATAAACAAATTTTAAACTAAATAATTAAATTGAAAAATAAACTAGATAATTAAGGAACTAACTTAACACATGAGATATTTTCTGAAATTTTTCTTCCTCTTAACCCTTTGAAGCAGAATTTTTTTTAATCATGTATTTCATACTTTTTTCATTATTTTGTATTAATATAGATCAAACTAAGTGAAAAATATTGTATTTAGCATTTTAATAACTTATGGTTATGAAATACAGCATGAAATACCGGTGCCTTTTCCTGCATTAAAGGCAAAATCTTCCAAACAATAATTTTTCAAATTGCACTTATTTATAGTTATCAGGGTCTATAAGAGTTTACAGTTATTCATTTTTGAAACTTCTTTAATTTACAAAATCAATTATTGATATTAATTTTTTAAATATGAATGGAAAAAAAAATTTCAAACTACTTTCTTTGGACTATATTTCAGTACAGATGTCATCCAATTATCCAGCAAAGTTTTTTAGCAACTATTTGGCTGTTTTTTACTGCTAAAAATATCAAAATATATTTTTGCTTGCAATTAGAGCGTTAAAAAATATACAAAGGGGACACCTATGTGTGTCCCATCTGTATGGAAAGGTTAATCAATTGTAATATCCATACTGAGCTGCATAGCTCTTAAGAAACGCGATTCAAAACTTAGTTGAAATAAATATTAGTGTGCAACATTCATATTCTTAATTTTAAACTGTATCTTTTATTATTCCACATTTGTAAAAAACAAATAAAAAATGAAAGACATGAAAGGGGGGGGGATTTTGATTTTCTAGGAAAATATTTGAATACATATGCATTTTAATACTAACTTTAATTCCAGATTACTTACTGTGATTAGGTAGGATAATAACTGCAACTTAAATACCTTACTTTGATTATTTATCTGAATATTTATAGAAGTTTGTGTACATTATATACTTAAATATTTGAATAAGCACATCAGTATCATATCTAACTAAGGTTAAATACATTGTGAATTTTTCTTTTAACATCCGATATCTTGTAAAATTGTAACTCTCAATAGTGCTTTACAATACATAATTTGAATACTTATTTTTGTCATGCGTATTATAGATAAGTTTTTTTTACATATTTGAATACTTAGAGTGATTATATATTTTAATACTCATTGAGCAAGATATTTTGTTGATGATAGAATGTTTTAATTCCTTATTTGAATTTTCTTTTTTGGTTACGTAACTGAATATTTACTTTAGATTTTCAAGTTTTTTAATTTTTTTCAAAACGTAAAAAATATTTAGTGTACAGTTAAAACAAAAATATTTTTCTGAAAAACTTTTTAAAAATACCAAATTTATAGTTCCATTTTACTCAATATGCTCGAATGGGTTGATAAGTTACTACCCTCGTAACTTAACTATGGGGTATTTTTAAGATTAGATATTTTATGATTAAAGCTTAAGATCTTTTGAGATTGAGTCATAGAAAATTTGAATTATTTCAATTTTCTCAAATTTTCGATAAAGTTTCATATTATTTGTTTGCTTAATACATGAAAATAATGCTTTTATTATAAAATGGCCGAATCTATAAAAAGGAAAACTTCTAACAGCACTTATGAACTTTTAAAATTTACTTAAAATAAAATATTTTGCAATATTTAAAAAAAAACTCGACCCAAAATATGTCTTTCGTATCATATTTAAATGTTCACACTTAAGTAAATTCAAATATTTTTGTAGGAATAGTAAAACAAATTTCAATAACTCCATTAAATGTAGCATATTTTATAGAGAAATTTCCCCAATATCATTTTTGTTTGACTTGCACTATAAAATTAAAAGTCTTTGAATGGATTCAATACTTTTTCTCGGATATAAAGTCAAAATCTTTCCATAGCAAATATTTCTAAAATATAATAACAACGCTGTTCACACTCTTTAACAATAAGTGTTTTTGAAATAAGTGTAAAACAATTTTTAATATGTAATACAAACATTTTCTTAATTATTTCCAATACGTTTGTAAATATTAACTTGATTTAAATATAAAACATTTTTAAATATTCTTTTGTTCAATCTAGCATTTTAAATCACGTTTTCCTTAGAAAAATTTACACTTTAATGACATAGTATCAATTATTAGCTATTTCCTGTTATTTATTTCAGATAGGTATTATCCACTATCCACCTGCATTAGAAAATTGGCATTCCTTGAATTGATAATACCTACTTTCTCAGATTTAAATGCAAAACTATATTGTTTGAACACTGTATTTTAAAAAATATTAGCTACTCTACAAAATTGTATGTTTAGAATACTCCTAACGTGGACGAAATTTAGATAATTTTAGAACTTTCTAACAAAAGATTTAAACATTCCAATTAAAAGAAGCATAATAATCCGTTTCTCAGAACTTTCTCCGCCCATTGGTGAACAAATAAAAGCCATTGAAAGAGCTGAAAGTCACTTCTTTTAGCTCAAGTTCTAAATTTTCGTTGAGCAGAATAAACTATAAATATTGTCATAAATTACGATATATCTTAAGGGTTATATGAACAGAAAATTGAAGAACACATTTCACATAAAAGGTGGAAGCATGGTATTTATTTTGAAGCCTTTGAATGATGCTAAAATATCTTATTGTAAGAGACACATTTTATGTAGCATCCTTTCAAATATTTATCATGATGCGCTGAATATAGTTCAATACTCTGAACGCCTGGTGAAATTTAAAATAATTCAATTCGTATTATTTTCTGTTGCTAAGAGGTCTTTTGTTCTGTGATCATCGTTTATTTTGTCGAACATCAGCCTACTGATATTAATTAAGAGCTTCATAGATTGACGCAGTCAGAAGTTGACGTCATTTCAAAGAATATGGAGAGTTTTCTTTACTGAGCTAAGTAAACTAACCGTGATGATAAAACATAATATCCGACATTACCAAAAAGAAGTATTCACACACTGACTGTAATTTCAAGAGATAACAAAATGTGTGATCACTGCAAAAAGGAAAAAAAAAATGGATACTCAAATTTTACGAAACTTTCTTTGTTTTTGAGGAAATTTTTTCCCGGTATAATCTTCGAGTGAACATTTCGTCAAATGGGACGAGATGGCAATCGTCATTTTCTCAAGGAAAGAAAATTTCCTCAAAATAACTTTCCTGTTTTTGAGGAAATTTCTTCCTGGTATAAGCTCCAAATGAACATTTCGTCAAATGAGACGAGATGGCTATCGTCATTTTCTCAAGAAAAGAAAATTTCCTCAAAATAACTTTCCTGTTTTTGAGGAAATTTTTTCCTGGTATAAGCTCCGAATGGACATTTCGTCGGTACGAGATAGCTACCGTCATTTTCTCAAGGAGAGAAATTTTCCTCAAAAGTAAATAAATATTTCGCCATTCTAGCTTTGATCGTCTAGTCTTAATTTTAGTTTCGTTATTTCAGTTAATAATTTCTCACAATGTAGCGCAATCAGATTCCAAGTTGAGGAAACATTTTTTTTCATATATTTGAGAGTTCGCGTTTCGTCACAAATCGCGTGATTTTGTGACGAAATGATTCTCAAAACTAAGAAAATACTGCTTAAGGACAGTTGAATCGTGACAAGTGAAAGTTTTATTTCTGAGAGCGTATTTCATCAAAAAAATAATGGATTTTGTCATTTCTCACTAACACAAAAAATTAAAACAAGAATGTAAGTGGTAGACGTTCCCCTTGCTGTTGACTTCTAATTATTTGTATATATCTAATTATATATATATATATATATATATATATATATTTCCCCTTTCGTGAATAGTATATTTTTAACACCTAGGAAGATTGGATGAAAAGAAAGTAGATACACTATATTTGCCGTAAATAAAAGGTCTCTTAAGCATCTAACGTCAAATTTCTGATATCAATTGCGAATTCGGTAGATTGGCTCTAACAAAAATTTATGGGAATTACTAAAACCGATACACGCAACAAAAAAAAGTTGATGTTCTTAAATTTATAATGAATTATTCTAATGCATTCTCGACTTTAAAAAATGAACGCAAATTAGTCTAGCTGTTATCTTACACACACGCGCAAATCCGCCAAAAGAAAAAAGAAGGGACTGTCGAAGTTAAAAGAACTTTGCAAAAGAAAGTGAGGGTGCGAAATATTATTAAAAACAAAACTTCACTATTGCATCTCAGTTTCCTTTACAACAAGTCCGAAAAATAAGCATGTAAGTTTTTCTGTAGATTATCGAAATTATATTCATTTTTAAGCATCCGAAGCTGCTTTACTGATAAGTATCTTAGCAGTTACGTACGTCATTCGATATAATCAAAAATCTTGTAACGAATTATAAGTATCAAATCATAATTAGCAGGTGGATTATCAAAATGTTTAAACTCGATTAACAGTTGACAGTTTCAAAAGACCACATAAAAACATAATGCAATACTAAATAACATTCTGTAAGGCGATTGACTCCTTATAAAAGTATAAAAAAATTCTAAACGCGTATTATCTATAAAAAATTTACAAAGAAATGTTTAAAATTTCTTATATTTAAATAAATTTAACTTTGATAAAAGAATAAAATTAAAATTATGCACTCTAAATCCTATCTGAATTTAGATCATGAACGTGCAGCATTTATATAACAGCTCATGTACAGTTTTCTAAGTGTAAATTACAGCTTAAAATATTGAAACTTGAGAAAAAGATCTCAAAAGTTACTTTTATCTTAATGAAAACGAAGACTTTTTCCAAACATACACCTCCTTCCGAAAATAAATAGAATGATTTTTAATGATCAAAGAATAAAATTAAGTACCCGAATTTCAATTAGAATTTAGTGCAACCTTCAAACTATAAATCATACAAGAACGATATTTATAATATAAATCTTGTAAATACAGAATTCATATTTTGAATCGCTTAAGTACAACATTCATATTTTAAATCATTTGAATCATGTAAGCACAACATTCATATTTTAAATCATTTGAATCATGTGAGTACAACATTCATATTTTGAATCATCTCAATGTAATATTCACTATATTAAAAATTTAAGTGCAACACTCATAATGGGAATCATGCAATGCATGATTCTAAACGTGAATCATGTCTGTGATTTATAATGTGAATCAATGGCAACTTTCATAATGTGCATCATATAAGTGCAACATTCATAAAGTGAGTCGTGTCGTAGTAACATTCACAATTTGAATCAAGCAAGTGCAACATTCATATTTTAAATCATTTGAATCGTGTAAGTACGACATTCATATTTTGAATTATCTCAATGAATATTAATTCATTATATTAAAATTTTTAAGTGCAACATTCATAATGGGAATCATGCAATACATCATTCTAAAGGTGAATCATGTCAGTAATTTTTAATGTGAATCAATAGCAACTTTCATAATATAAGTGCAACATCATTATACAGATGCAACATTCATAAAGTGAATCGCGTCGTAGTAACATTCACAATTTGAATCATGCAAGTACATCATTCATATACTATCATAATGCACAATGAAGTTCCCCAAATGAGTGTAAATGTTTCCGCAATATGCAACTGACCCCCTAAGAATTGTTCAAGACAAAAGATTGAGCGAATAGATTCGAAAAGGAGGCAAACGAATTCCTTGTCCTGAGGCCCTCTCTTTCGCATTAAACGAAATAAATGCAAATTTCCAAAACTCATTTGCTATTGGACTTGCTCACTTTGCGCCTTTTCCTCTAAATGATACCGCCACTCATTTGCTCGGCTTTATCGTATTTATTAATACTAGGCAAGAGCCCGTTTGTGCCGCTCGCCTCTAACTGCATTAAAAGAGTTAGACTCGGCCCAAATTACATCTGCAAATTGTTCCGCTCGCTCGGACCAACGCTCATAGCCACAACGGTACGAGTCACTCCAATTTAGATACCCTTCAGATGGTTAACCGATTAAACTATTCACTTGATTAACTCATTCCTGTTGATTTAGCGGGCTTCAAAATAATTCAATTAAGAGTAGATTGGGCAAGGAAAGAAAGATCTATTTTTCAAAATTCTATTCCTCATTGAAAGAGAAAAGAACTTTACTTGAATTGGCTTAATCGCTGAAATAACTATTTTATTTAAATAAATTTCAAGAAATTAATGGATTATTAAATAGCACCATTTTCAGCGATGGCCTCTTCTTTTTATACAGTGAGCAGTTCTCTCTTAAAGCCATTGTCGTCCAAGTATTATTCATATTTTTGATTTTTAAAAAAATGTGTACTAGTTTTACACAGTTTACAAACTATTGCTGTTGAATTTTTTTTATTTGAAAATTACGTCTTCATATGATGTATTTTTTTAAAACAATATTTGAAAGAAAAAAGTAACAGTTATTTTTCAGCAAACGATTTCATGCTACAATTGGGTATACTATAGCCTACGTTGGGTATACTATCGTGTTATTCCTACTAAATTTAACTAGTAAACAGCATTTTCTGCGAACCTGATTTCTAGCAACAAGTGAAAGCATCAAATGAAGTGTCTTGTTATAAGTCGCTACTCGCCAGGTTGGAATTGTACTAGTCTAGTTCCTTTGGAAATAATTTATATTGTTGTTTTACCGAAGTTTATGAATTTAGTAAGCATATTTAAAACTCAGTTTATTAATTAAACTAAAAGGTAAATGTTATT
>NC_092209.1:54465720-54484902 GCF_043381705.1 Parasteatoda tepidariorum | reverse complement strand
AATAGCTGCTCGCCAGATTTTATTGCATTATAAAGAAAAGTTATTGAAACTAAATACAACTAAATAAACAACAACAACTAAAACAAATAACAACAACTACTAATAACAATAACTAAATAAACAACAACTAAATTCCATTCGTTTAGCATTGCGTCATATGTTGTTCCTACTAAATCGAAGTAGTTGTGTTTTTTTCATATTATACCCAATTGTGGAAAAAAAAATTGTTTTATATTAAAATTGTGTCTAGTTTTACACAATTTACAGACTATTGCCATCGAATTTTTTTCATTTGAAAATTACATCTCTTATGATGAATTTTTTTAAAACAACATTCGAAAGAAAAAACTAACATTTTTTTTTCAGCAAACGATTTCATGCTACCATTAATAATTGTTTTCTAGTTTCAAACTTTTATTTTTTTCAATAAAATAATCATATGAAAAAAAAACTGAAAGACAACTTTAAAATTTAAAGATGGTACAAAAAAGTTTAAAGCTCTTTTTAACGTATCTTTTTAAAATATACTAGTGCAGCTTTCTGAATCTTTATTTAATATAACATGACAACAGCCAAAGTTATTTAAATCAATAAGTAAAATTGTTTTCCTTGATGTTTAAAATTTAACATTCCAGGTTGATATACTTTAATGGTTTTTTATTAAATTAAATTGCACGTCTCTTTACATAATTCATAAAAATCATATTAAAGAAAAAACTTTTATCCTCAAAGATTTTAATATTACCGTTAATGAGAAATAAACTCATCTCTACTTAAAATAATTATAGTCAAATTAATTTATAACAATATTTCATGAATTTGTAACGTAACTGTCTAAAATAGAGGATTGCTAAATGAAAATGCTATTTTTTTATGCCTGAAATTTTTATTTTAAAGGTTTTCTTTCCTTATCATGCATGAAAAATATGCATTCATAAATTCTGTAAAGGAAATTTTAAGATTATCTCTGACATTTTAAACAACTTACCAAAAAATGTCGTAGTGCAGATTAAATTGTAAACCAAAAAGTGTCTTAGTGTAGAATAACTTGCAAACGCGAGATCCGGAAGTAGTTTTCTACATTTCTTTATAAATTTTTTTTAAAATACATTCCTTTATGCTTAAATATATTTTTAACATTTTCATTACTATTCCTTTTCAAAATTTCTTCCAATTTTTCATTTCAAACTTTTTAATATATGTATTTTTAATTATTAATAAAATTATTTACATTTACTTGTTAAATAAATGTAAATAATTTTATTAAAAATGACTTTCAAAAATTGTTTGCTAATTTCATATCTTAAAATTTTTTGATATAGATTTTTTTTCGTGAATCTTTTTTACAATTTTGTTAATCGTAGCCTTTAAAATTTATTTTTAATTTCATATTTCTTAAATATGCTTTTTTAACAGATTTAATATATCTATACTTTATACCTATCTGATACTTTTTCTCCATTTTATTAAAACCTTTCTAATTTTCTACTTCACTGTGGAAAATTCCAGTTCAAATTACCTTAAAATTAAACTTTTCCGGAACATGTTACGGAACAAAAAATCTGATATACCGTAATATTCACAGTAATAATTACCGTAAAATCACTCTAATTAAAAAAATATTGCTGCCAAAATTTTGGTATAATATTTTATGGAAAAATGGATTTTACAGTTAAAAAAAGAGACTTTACAGTAGAGATCAGAGATAGTAGAGATTAGAGAGTAGAGATTTTACAGAAGAAAATGGATTTTACAGTAAAAGAGATTTTACTCAAGTACCGATGCAAAAAGAGATGCACTAAAAATACCGTTACTTTATAACGTAATTTGCTCCGGAATTTCTTACAGCTTATAAAATTTTTCTTAAAATTTTAATGTGTGTACTTTTTGTGTTACAAATCGTCTCCCAGTAATATATTTTAGGTATGTAAGAATCAAAATGTTGTTTCAATTTATAATTCTTAAAAATGAGAGAAAATTTCCTTTGTCTATGAGCATTAGGGGCCATTGATTGCTTATTTAACTACTTATAACTGTTAACAACTTATAAACTTATATGCGAAGAATGCTTTACTATACTTTATTTTATTGAGCTATATAACATGAGAAGCAATTATCTTTTATCAAATAAGCTAGTTAACATCAAATAAGTTAAGCTAGTTATTAAACTATATCATTTTTTGTTAGTTTTACGCTATACTCTAGTTTTATCAAACATCATTTTTTGATAAGCTAGTTTTATCAAATAAGCTGGCAGCATTATAATTCTTAAAAAATTGAGAAAATTTCCTTTGTCTATGAGCATTAGGGGACATTAATTGCTTATTTCACTACTTATAACTGCTTACAACTTATAAACTTATAAGCAAAGAATGCTTTGTTATAATTTATTTTATTGGGCTATTTAACTTGAGAAGCAATTATCCTTTATCAAATAAGCTAGTTAACAGATGGTATCACAAGCCATAGTATTTTTAGCAAAATTTATTATTTAAATTTTAATTGAAAACTCTCCAAAACAAGTTTTTTTTTTTTCAACTGATGCTGTCTTAAAATGAAAATTACTCTTTGATAAAGTTTGCTTTTAAAATACGAATAAATATTATTAACGTAAATATAGGAAGATAAAGTTGATTTGATAAAATATTCATCAATTGCATTCTCTTGGTACGTTAAATATTAAATAGCAAGTGAAATTTCAGTAATTCAATTCGAAAATTTTGTCGCATTATTAATAAAATCTGCGAATTTGGTTTCTTTCAGATGTTTAATTTATTCAAATGTACTTGTAATAAGTTTATGATAAAATGTTACGTGTTTAATAGGTGCACAGATAAAAGAATGTCATTAGTTATTTAAATTATTCGTTCTTAAATTAGTTTTGAAATATTTCTTTACTTTTAAAAGACGCTTAGTTAATTTTGTAAATTAACTTCGACGCATGTAATAACTTCAAAATAATTAGAGTATAACAATTACCTTTAAATTCAGTTAAATACGCTAATTAGTAATAGAATAGTTTCTTGATATAAATATTTATTGTATATAAATTACCAGGAATTAGAATAAAGCAACTACTAACAATTTTTAAATTTTCATAGATAAACTTAGTTTACAAAGATTCACTAATCGCAGTTATTTTTTAATAAAATAATATATTTATTTAAATGAATGAATTATAAATTCAATATTTCAGAAAATTGAATTTGTAAAATAAACAGAAATGGAAATGTTTAGCGTAAAGCTTTGTGTATATTTTTGTAGAAATACTGAAGTATCATTAAAATAAAGGTTCAGATTGTATTACCATATCGGTTTCGCTTATATTTTATAGTTTGACATACATACACGAAAAAAAAGAAGTATTTTAAAATATAAAGTCATATATGTTAATATATGTAAGCAAGATAATATTTTATTTACTTATACATTTTCTCGCTTAAAATCGGTACAATCATGCAGTATATCTGATTATTTCATTATTTTTGCAACATATTGTTGTTATACAAGTAGCACCAAAAAATGTAACTGAATGAAAATTTAGTTAAATCAAAGAACTTTAATTTTACACGGTGAAACAAATTCTTGTAAAATTACCGTACTGTATAATAATAAAATTTTCAATTAAAAAAATATATGTATGTATAATTCTGGTTAATAAAACCAAAATATACGGTATTTAAACCAATCGAATCGTAATTTTTCTATTTATAAGGCAACGGTTTACCAGAAATTCTATTTCCAAAAGTATAGTTCTCATTACCACACTTTAAAAAAATACGAAACTAAAAAGTAAATTTAACCAAACAACTGGTTTTTATACAATGGTCTTGATAAAATTATTAAATTTTCCAAAAAAAAAAATTTATCACGCATTACAAAATTACATTTTATTATTAATTTTACCAAAACGTTTCGGTAAAAATTATCGAGATTTGTTCCCATAGAGCCAAAAACATGGTAAAATTTGTTAACCCTACTTCTTTTAACCGAGCAAAAATATTTTACCAAGTATAAATGATGGCAACAAACTGATGAAATTTCGTTTTTTCGTTGACAACAAAAAACTGAAAACTGAAAGATAGAAATTTCAAGTGAATGCAAAGCATGAAAAAGAATAATATAATGCGATACTTTGAAGTGTTGTTTTATCACTTTAATATAGAATAGACTTATTCAGAAGGTTAGCAAATATTTATTCACCATAGCTGTTCCATTTTTCATCCAGACTGTTGCCATGCAACATACAAGAAATGATTTATATCATCTTGCTTAATCGATTCATTATCGATTAAGAATAATACTACAACTTTTATTATTAAATATCTTTTTCCCCTATAACTAACTATCTTTTATAACGTTACTAGGTTGTTCCATCTACAAAGAAGAACGAAACGCTGACTTAGTGAAGAAATTTGAAAGCAGTTCTGACTGATGGAGAGTGATTATCAGTTGTGAGTGTTAGTCCTAATAATTTTAAAGCATTTGCTGTTTTCTCAATTTTTTTAAGTGTAATTTGATTTGTACAAAATTTCTAACCATATGATTCAACTCGTATAATATATAATTATTGTAAAAATCAGAAGTAAGCAAAATGTAACTGACAACAAATGATCAACTACGATTATCTCTGATCGGAAATGCACATGGAAAGAAAAATTCCAGCAAGATTACCATACTTTTGTAGTAAAAATATTTCAGGTTAAAAAAAAACATAATTCTAGTAAGGAAACCAAAATATACCGTATTAAAAGCATTCATTTCATCCTTTTACCCTTCCTATGTAATTATGAGACATCTAAATTTGATTACAACTGCAATGTTAATTATATGCAATATTGATTACAAGTACTGATTACATGTTTTGTAATTTTTCTTCCATCGAAATTACAAAAACTCATTGGTTCGCATTAAAATAAGCTAGATTAAAAAGAACTTATTTTTAAATAAGTTATTAAAAAAATAAATTATTTTTATGACGGAAACTGCATTATAAAACAATCATAAGCCACAGTCGTTTACAGTAGCGTTAAATCTAAAGGCCTTTAAGGTGCACGTGTTTGCAATTTTTGAAAATTTGTGAAAATACTTCGAGATGGTTTTTAAATCAAATGATTTATTATTTTAATGTAAATAATGAAAAAATTCTCAAAATGTAAGCGTGTTCAATTTTGTTTTTTATTAAAATTTGGGTTTGTGAAATAGAAACTTTTCAACGACACTTTAGCTCTTGAATTCAGTCTGCAAAATAAATTAGTTCGAGGAATTAAATTTGAACTTTTTTCGTCATATTCAAAAATTCCATCGAAAATTAAAATAAATTTATTCGAAAAAATAAGTTGAATCTAGTTATTAATCGTAACTTTTTGGACACAGATTTCTTTTTTAGGTCTAGAAATAAAATTTATATAATAAGTTTCTAATATATTTCTTACTACACAGTTTAGATTTTCAGTTCAGTAAACAAAATAAAATAATTTTCTCAGAAACTATTGTAAGCCAAATGAATATTTTAAGGCAACAAATTAGTAATAGCTAATTTGCTTTCATACTACGAAAAATGAATTACTGCCTAATTTTCACAACGTAAATTCCTTATCTTTGGTGCTGATTATAATACCTTATGGGTTTCCAAGTTTTAACATATTTTCAGTCTAACAATCGAAGGAAACTGTCGTTATATGAAAGTAACATTCGTTCTAACTTGGTATACTTTAGGGACATGAAATTCTGCATTTCTTGAATAAAAATAAAATCCAACGATTTGAAAATTCATGTAATATAAAATGAACTCCAAAATCTACATTTGAAAAGTACCAGATAATGCTAACACCTGATTAAATCAATTTTTGAAATTCACAAATAAATTTTCTTTCATTTTCATACACTTGCACGCAATATAAAATTGGAATTACAACATATATTTCCAAGGAACGGGTAGCACTAAAGTATTAATGAATCGAGAGAATCTGAAAATTTATCAAACAGAAATGTATAAAATACATCTTGACGAAAATGAATCAGCCCAAGCAAGCGATACCTTGGAGAAATAAGCATATTATGCATAACGTATATTTCGCAAAAACGGAACCAGCTAATTGACTTGCGAACATAATGTAAATGAACTAAACAATGTCTCACTTTCCAAATTAAAATTTATTCATTATCTGTTTTAATATAGAACACTCATCGGCGTTCCCATTCTTTAAATTTATAATTTAGTTGGCAACGGCAAAAGAGTCTTTACGCCAGTGTTCTTCTTAACAGAGAAATCCTCATTCGATAAGTGTTGAAGCTGGAGTACAAAGAGTCCACGTCCTGATTATGCCTGTCTGCTGGTACCGAGAGTTACAATAATTAGAGACCCCCAAGTCTTCCTAAAACTGCTTACTCCCTCCTTTTGCGCTAGCTGAATTCGTTAGGATTTTCCTTCCTTCCTTCTCTCTCAACTCAACTCACTCACACGCTTCCAGATATGTAAATAAATAGATTCCGAATTAGTGTTCTCTCGAATTCCACCCCACCACCATCCCACTCTCCTAGCTCTTTTCGAAAACTCAACAGCAGAAACGTTGGCGGGCCGCCATAATGGAGTCAGTGTCAGAACATTGCAATGCCAAATTACATTGCGCATTTATTACAGGAGGCAACACACAAAGCGTTATCGTTATTATTATTATTATTATCATCAAGATGGCAATGCTTCCATCTTGGGGAATTTAATTGGGTGCCGCTTTTAAATATTCACCAATGGAGAATGTGGATTCCTCCTTCATCTAGGGAATTCGATTTCGGAGTTAGAAGATGTGATACTTTACCAAGACTTGCCAAGAGGGGAGGATGCAAATTATTGTTGTTGTTATCGGAGACAGTCTGTGCTCTAAATTATCATACAGAAAGAGAGGAAACCCTTAAAGAGTGTGAATATATTGATTAAAAATATCCTTTCGCCATTTTGGGGTAGATGCTAGTCTCAGACGCATTATCTTCATCTATTATGCAAAGGTCGAGTATTTATGTTAAGCACTTTTGAAGACATTGTCCAGTCGGTCTCCTGTGGGCTTGGGAAATGGCGACGAAATCCGGAGTGGCCGATGGTAGAAGTGATTTATTCAAGGCATTTATGTAATTTGTTGCATTCGAATATTTCCCCCCTCGTCGACTTGTAGGGTGTCTTTAATTTTCGTAAAAGTCTTCCACTTCTGAATTCATGACATATTTGATCAGAATATGTGTTTCTTAATTTGAACTGACTTTTCTTCAGGGGGTATTCGTTTTATTGCAAATGAATTCTATTTGTATGTTGATCACGTGAACTTGTTTCATTATGTAGCATTTATTGACTCTAGTTTTTGTAAACTTTGGTTGCGAAATGTTAATCTAGTTGCATGTTAACACGTTAAGTTCTTTTGAAATGTGAGGCTATTTTATTTATAGTACACTTGACAGCATTTCTTCTAAATTGTTTTCTTACCGTCAAAATAAATATTGATTAGTTATAATAAAACTTAGTGCCTAAGCAAAACTTCACGTGCTTCTTTCTGCAAAAATATAAATTGAAAACTGACAGCTATAAAGAATGTAAAAAATATAATAATGAAACTTTGAACTCTACTTCGAAGAAGCATAACCTATGAGACAATTTTTGATTTAGATTTCATAAAAGTACACTGTAAAAATCGTTTGTATTTTACAGCAAAAGCTGCTGGCACCAAGACTTGCCAGCAAATGCGATAAAATTTAGTGCTAAAAGTTTCTGTTTCAAATATTACATAAGATTACTGTAAAATTTACAACAAAAATGCTGTTTTGACTATAACAGCAGAATGATGTAAAATTTACAACAAAGTTGCCGTTCTGAACGCTACAGCAGGAAAATTTCTTCCCTTAGGAAAATTTGCCATAGAGAAGCCTATGGTAATCTATGGCAACCTATGGCTACAATAGAAATTTGTATGGCAAGATACCATACGCCTATGGTTACCATAGAGATTTGTATGGCACAACCCCATAAGCCTATGGCTACCATAGAAATTTATATGGCAAGATACCATACGCCTATGGTTACCATAGAGATTTGTATGGCAAAACCCCAAAAGCCTATGGCTACCATAAAGATTTGTATGGCAGTATACCATAGACCAATGGTAACCATAAGGATTTGTATGGCACGTCACCATTGGCCTATGGCAACCACAGAAATTCGTATGGCAGTATACCATAGGCCAATGGTAACCTTAAAGATTTGTATGGCAGTATACCATAGAGAAAAGCTGATCTAGATCTCCACCAACGAAACAACAACTTCTATGGAGTCCTCAAAAACATCTTCTAAAAGAAATAAATATCCATTATTTCACCCCGAAGTTAATTAAATTCAACATGTAAACCCACAAGGCATTCCTGGTGAGTCTTTTCCGGCCTCCGGGTGGCCAATTTTTCCATTTTTGAGTGTTTAAAATCCGATGTTCCATTGATTTAGGCTTAGAGTATCAGACCGCCATATTAACGTGTCATCCACTACAAGTGGAATCTTTCGCTAACTTTGGCTACTTATTTTAATATTTTTTCGATCTCATTCTTGGTCAAAAACATTTTATTGCAAACGCCTATGCAATTATCTATCTGAATTTATTAAGTTTTTTAATTTCCGGCTGTCTGGTACTTTTATCAGTGTTTACATTCTCATTAGTTTTTTATTTTAATTCCACTTAGGTTCTTGCAATGCTTTTTTACATTATCTTACATATGTTAGGGCTTTATATTTATATTTTGTGTTTAATTTTTGCTTGCCATTAAATTGTTTTTTATCATGTCTCTGTGTTTTACTATTTTACAACTAATATTTCTTAAGTATCCACATATATTTGTACAATGTTCTGTTACATGTTTATACATAGCTTAGGGTCATCACTTAACTAGATTTGCTGGATTACTGGTTGACAATTGTTTTGCTTCAATATCATCAACTGGACAGTCCCTGGCCATATCATCTGCTGCTGTAACCAAAAATGCTTTTAACAATTTAATCTTTCCTTAAGTTTACAACTTTTTCGTCATAGTGATTCCCTATACCCAATTAATTTTTATTTACTATCCCTGACCAAGTGTAAATTTGTCAATAACAATTATTAATTTCACCAATTTTAATCATGTCTTAAACATGTTTTGTATTTACCAATGTTTCTATATTGTGTTCTCTTTTCTAAATGTGCTTAACACAACTCAACATAAATTTTCTGAGTTTTTTTATCCCTCACTAGTAGGGGATCAACTAATTTAGCCTGTTTTCTATTCTTAGCTTTTCATAGTCTAATACCATCTTTTTTATAGATAAAATTTTGCTCACATGCCACCACTGGTTGCATCGTTACATGTTCGGCTTTTGTCCCGTTTGGTCTATTTTAAACTAATTTCGCTTCGATCACCGCCCCACTCTTTATCTTTTGAGTTCTCATAGTATTTTATTGTTTTAGTAGTCTGTTTAATTTAGTGGTCTGTTTAGCTGAGTATCACATATCAAAACTTAAAAAATTTTCATACTAGCTCCGACCATCGGACCATAATTTTACTTCGCTTTCTTTTAGGTTCCTCTAATATCTGACGCTTATCTAACTAATTATGATACCAATCAATCAAATTAATGTTTTTTGAACTCGCTCCGACCTCCGGACCCATTTTCTATTTTCTTGTTTTTACAGCTTTAACAAATATTAGTTGCCTGTACTCAATATATTTTGTTCCTAATCAACATAACCATTATTTTCCCCACTCGCTCCGACCACCGGACCCATTTTCTAGAGGTTAGTACTAACTGTTTGAAATTTATTTGAATAAGAACCGCATACAAAAAGGATTCTGCAAGTAAAACAGGAGAAGTTTATCAAAGAAATTTAAAAAAAAGCTTTCTGGATATATATTTATACCACAATTATTAAGTTTTGCATTTTTAATATTATCCATTGCGAAAGATTCTTGTAAGTAATTATTTTTTGACGTATGGTAAAATATCAACGAGAAATGTTGCCATAGCTGTATGGCAAAGGTGTACCATAACCTATGGAAAAATATTTCTTCATAAACTGTAGCACATCTTAGTTTTATGGCAAAAATTTGCCATATAAAAAAATGCCATAGGATATTCCTATGGGGTTTTGCCTATGGTAAAATTTTGCCATACACTTATGGCAAAACTTTGCCATAAAAAAAAATGCCATAGGATATTCCTATGGGGTTTTGCCTATGGCAAAATTTTGCCATTCAAAAAAAATGCCGTAGAATATTCCTATGGGGTTTTGCCTGTGGCAAAAATTTGCCATACATGTATGGCAAAATTCTGCCATACGTATATGGCAAAAGTGTATGGCAAAATTTTTGCCATAGGCAAAACCCCATAGGAATATCCTATGACATTTTTTTATGGCAAACCTATGGCAAATTTTCCTAAGGGTTACAGCTGATCAGAACAGTAATTTTGTAAATGTTACACCTGCTGCTTACAGCAGACTTTACTACACATAGATCTTTTTGTGGTGTGTAATCAAGTATATTATTAAATCTGAAGGCCTATATTCATAAAAAAGGCTAACCAAAGTAATTGATAAAAGTATAAATAATGTTATTCATATAATTGTGCAAAGAAAGACGCAAATGAAATAAATTTAAATGTATTATCAAATATTAATACACATTATTAATACTATTATTAATACTATTATTAATACTATTATTATAAAACCTCAATGCATAAAATTTTTTTCTCAGATTACTAAACACGTTATTATAAAAATTTCTATTTAGGAAAAAAAATAAAGGATTTTTCATTCGTGGTAACTTTCTTTGAGTTTCAATTAAAATGATAATAACACCAAAAAGCAGCACTTGGTATATCATTACAAACTTGTCCAGCAACTGTCTAACTAGAGATTTAAAACTAAAAATTAATTACAATGTTTAATCTGAAGTTGAATTTAAATGTTGTAGTTTTTACTCAACTTCGTAAACTAATATAAAACTGATTGTAAGTACTTTCTCATAGTTAACCATCTTTGAATCATGAAATTAGAGAGCTTTTGTGTTATATTACGATTTTCTGCTAACGTTAACACTATAGCTTTGCAGCGCTTGAGCAAAAATTAACGTAAAAAAAATTACATGTGTCTTCAAATGCAGACTTTGCATTACGTTTGACAAAACTTCAACCTTAACGCTATTTATCAAAAGCTGTACATTTTAATGTGTTGGTAAATTATATGATCCCATGACTAAACATATAAAAGCCTATTTAATTAATATTATAATTTCATAAAAAAATAGTTGAGTTTTGATTTTTCTTATTAATGTCTTATTGCTAAAAACATTTCAATTTTGATTGGATCTTTACTCTTAATCTAATTGGGTTTGAAGAGTAATAAAAAAAGGATTTAAAAAAAACGAAGAGAAGTTATTTGGCGAAATGTAAAATTAGAGAAAATTGTAGATATGGGAGTGTTCTTAACAAAAATTAAGAAAGAGATTTGTGTGAAAATGAAGTGGCTAATTTGTATAAAATATGAGGGTAAATAAAGAGAACTCTGTAGGAGGATCTTCAAAGTTATGATAATTAAACGTTTTCCTCTACAATATCATTGTATGTTTTCTGTTTAAAAATTAAAGTACATTTTGTGTATATGTAACTAGATGTTAATGACTTCACTTTCCTATTGATTCTTTTAAGATTTAAAATAAAGGTATGTTACTTTATAAATTTGGGAAGTAATCTTGAAATACATCAAAAGTTTCATTTACGTTTAATGGGTTTGGTGCCCAGTACTGCTTCCACACCAATTACACTTTCGTCAAAACGAACATTTATTGTTTCAAATTTTGTAAGACTTGTAAAATAGTGTAAAAGTTGGAATATACTTCTAAAAGGGAATAAAATCATGAATAGAATAAAACTTTAAAATGCCAATACCACGTAAAAATACAAAAATTTTACAAAAAAAACGTTGCTCTAAAATATTGAGCAACTCTTACAGTATAAAAAGCCGATCTTAAATCAAAATTTGTAATAAGAATTCAAAAAACGTTCGCTGGTATTTTTTGGTATACTATAGCTCAAACACGGATTATCCCTTTTAAACTATTTTTCACAATTTTGCACAATGTTGTAAAAATATAAATTTTTTTCTCTTGTTTTGATACAGCGTAAAAGTTTGAAATTTTACAGTTAATTTTTATAATTCTAATCAATCAAAAAACCCATGGCAATCAAGAGAATTCTTCGATGAAATAAAAAAAGATAAATTATATAATTCACTAGTTTAATAATTTTTAAATAAGAATTTTAAAATGTAGGTTCGTACAAAATTATTAACACTATTAATCTTTTATTGCGGCGTATATTATTATAAAATGATAGATATTAGGCATCGCATAAGACTACTTCGAATAATGTGTTAAAAAAAAAGCTTCGATTACTAAAGGAATCAATTATAATAGTAATAGAGTTTTAATTTTTTTTTCTTTTCAAATTTGGAATAGACACTTATTTAAGTGTTCGAAAATATGCACTAATTAAGCATCTTTACATTTTAGTAACTAGGATTACCGGTGTTGAGCAGTCAAGTCAATTCTGAATTTTGAACTATCAATGTTCAACTCCTTAGCCTTGTCATTTTGAAGACCAAGTAACTCTTGGATCAAGTATTAAGAAAAAATTAATCTTCGTGGAGAACTTCTTGATGGAATTAGCCTGCATTTGCGTTACATGGAGAAGAACAAAAAATCTCATGGTTGTCAGGACAGCAATGGAATTCTAACCCATGATCCATCTACCACTAAGAATATTTTATCTCAGCACCGTGGTCGGTTGCGATCCGGGAGCAGAATTAGAATTGGCCAGTCTACAGTGGGATTCCAACCTGGGTTACCTCATTGCGAGGCGAGGCACTATTCCCTGCGAAACTACAGCTCTAACAACTATTTATACTTTATTTTATAACCGTCGTTGAACAGCCGATCGAATTTCGATTTTACGACTACCAATGCTCAACTCGGTAGCCTTGTAATTTTGAACCCAATCCAAAAGATAAGGGAACTACTGTATCGAGAATTGAGAGAAAGTATTTACTTGATGGAACTAATCCGCATTTGCGTTTTATGTAGAGGAAAACCAATAAAATCCCCCATGGTTAGCCTGACAGCAAGGGGACTCTAACCCATGATCCGTCTATGACTGAGGATATTTTTACGTATTTTTACGTATATTTTGGTCGGTGTAAACCGGGTGAGGAGTTCGTATAGACTAGTTCGAACTCGGGAAACGTCATTGGGAGGCGAAATTTCTATCCCTTGAACCACTACGGTTCTAACAACTACTTATAGAGGAATTTACTTATTCTAAAAAACAAGTTTTTACATCTTAATTTATTGACCTTATACAAACACATAGAGAAACGCCATGCACTTCCTTCCCTCTGCAATGTAAGTGCAATATTGCATAATAGCTGTAACTGCAATAATGTAATGTAAATGCAATAATCAGACAATTACTGTCATTAAACAATAAAGGGAATGTTGAAGGGTTCATAAAGCTAGATAAACTCCAGTTTAAAAAATTTTGAAAACACAATAATGCTGCAGTTTCGTACACTGTTCGGATTTTTAAAGCGCTTTGAACCCTAATAGATTCCATATTTTCTATAACCTTAACATAAAACCAAGTTGAACTATATTATCGTAGTATCACATGATATTACGATTCAACTGAAACGGTAAAATATGTTCGATTTACTACCTTAATAAGGGTGCAGCAACTTAACACGATATTGTGATTCAAAATTCTGATATTATGGTTCAATTTTGAATCGACTTTTTGGAAAGTTAGAGACTAACAATTTTAATGTGTAAAGAAAAATGCATTTTACATGAAAAATTTGGAAAAATAAACTTCAAGTATTAAATAAAGTAGAATAAAATTGCATCTTTAATCATTATTCATTCATTAAGAGAAAAAAAATTTCGATTAAAAAAGAAGGGAAAAAATATATATTTTCTAATATTTTGTTTTGTATTGTTAAAACTGATTTTTTTCCCCGTAAAATTAGACTAAAATAAAATTTCAGGAAAGAACAAAATTTAATTACTAATCGAGTAAAAACGTTGTACGTCAAACGAATATTAAAATTAATGTAAAAAAACTCTTTAATAATACAAAATGTTAATGTTTTTATAAACCTAAAACGAAAAATATTAAAGTAGAACGAATACTTTTTACAACTCTTCAAAATAATCTCTAATTAAGAGCTTTTTACCTTTCACGTTAATTGTGTTGAAGTTATTAATTCATTCGATAAAAATTAATATTTCATATGTAAACTAGTAGAAAAAGATATTAACGTGACTTTTCTCTCTTTAAATACTTAAAAATATCATTAATAGAAATATTTTATGGGATTTCCTCATTAGCTCCGAAATTTAATGATAAAATAAGAAGAAATATTGAATTAATAATTGATTAATTAATTTCATAATTGGAACGTAGATATGTACCATTAAGAAAATTACTTAACAAATTAAAAATTCTTTCACTTATCGAGAAAATTCGACCGGCGAAAACGTTAGTTCTTAATTTTAATATCCAAAACCGCAGCGAACATTTTTCATAACGCAAATTAAGAAAAGGCAGTCTTTTCTCTGGTACGTCAGGAAAAGTGAGAAAAAAAATTCTTGATTGATTAAATATATTATGAGGTTCCATTAACATTCATTACAAGAGCGCAAAATTCTTACAAATTGAATTAGAAATTACATCAAAAACTGTCCAACTTTTTCTTCTAGTTAAAGAATTAGAACAATGGCGGGAGGAGAAAAGAGCGGTAAAAAAAATGGAATATTTTTTATGAAGGAGTGTTAAGTAGATGACTAAAGAGAGAAAAAAATTTAAACTCGCTATTCAATGCAATTATAAGCGCACATCTTGACGAAGAATGAGGATGTTATTTAGAAGAAAGCTGTCGACGGTTATGAGTAGAATAGTGTCCGTTCTAATAATTCGAACTAATCCAGCATAGTGTACATTAAGCTACAACAGACAACTTTTCACCTAGCTAATAAAGAATTTAGACACCTTTCAGAACAATTCACATAGGGGTAAGAGAGGGGAAAAAATGGCGAAAAAGTACGATGAAGAAATGAGATAAAGCAGCGCCATAACCGTAACTGAATAAAAAGCAACGCTGTCGAGACGTTGCTGACAAGTAGAGTCTTCTAAAAAAATGTGTAGCTAAAAACCAGGGAAAAGAGTAATAAAAAAAATCGTTTTAAAAACTCACTTCGCTTCATTTCATTAATCTCGCCCGCCCAATCTCAAAACATACGAAACAAGGCATAGACGGATGACGTAGTTGAGTTGAGTGGTGAAATGAAAAGCTTAAGAGGAAAGATGCAAACGATTTTTTTAGTCTTCTGTTGTTTTATATTCGTTTTTAGATCGTAATATTCTTGTTGAAATGACTGGTGACAAGAGAGAAATTTATTGAAGTGATCCTTACTTGGAAGATTATGAATTACTGAAATGGGAAAAACAGAACATTTTCTGAAAATGGTTTTTTAATGAAATAAAAGCTTTTAAAATTCTAACTTTAACGAAAAAAAAACGTTTGTAAATATTCATTCTATTTAGAAGAAAATTAAAATGGTGAAAATTTAATACTTCCCTGCAAGAGAAAAAAGAGAATTTTTTATCTCAGTAGCAAATTTTTATTAAATTAATTAACGTGTTAATTTTTTAAAAGATTTTTTCGATTTTGTTTACTTTTGCTTTAATAAGGAGATGCAGTTTATAAGCAATGAATAGTATTTAAATAAATAAAAAATTTCTTGGAATCCTTAAATATATTAAAAAAAATTATTAATAACATTTGATTTTTATCAGAAGTTATGGCGCAATACTTAACTGAAAATAACTCGAAAACAGACTTTCCTTGGGCCTTCAGAAACATTTGCTACTAAATTCAGAAAATTATATTGGCTATAAGAAGAATTTCCCTAGGCCTAAATTACTATTCCAAATAAGAAGAACTCTTCTTTTTCTTGTTCTTAGCGTGGTTTTGGAATTTCATCTATCTTGTCCTAAGATTCCTCAAATGATTCACAATGAGAAATAATTTGCTCAACCACCAAATTGTGTTTTCAAAGCATTTCAACAGTTTCTCGATGCAAATGACCTATGCAAGTTGCCCGGAATCGAAATATTACACTTTCATATGTATGCTCATGTTCCAAATTCCAAATTAGATTAGACATTTTTACCGACCTAATCAACTATTAATCATAATTCTCGATATTTCACATTCCATTTCAAAATTCAAACAGCAGCAAAAAAATTGAAAACAGTAGCTAATATTTCTGAGATTGCATTATGGCGCAAACACAATTACAAAAACAATTCACGAGATTTCAATCAATTACTTAATGTAATTACGATTTTATTCGAAAGGTTTTTATCTATTTCTCTTCCACAATAATCGGTGATGTTTTATTTTTAAAAAAATATAGACAGCTTAATCTTGACTCATTGTTATTCACAATTTAAAAACTTAAAGAGATGCCGGCGGCAGAATTCACTGCAAAATTGCCCCCATTCAAAGAATTGTTTATTAGCTATAGGAAGAATTTTCTTAAATCTCAATTACAATTCCAAGAAAAATAAGTACAAATAAAATAAAACATTTTTTTCCCCTTGTTCACAGCAAGATTTTGAAATTTCATCAACCCTATCTCAGAATCCATCAAACGATTCCGAGTCGGAAATAATTTGCCCCATCGCCAAACGATGTTTCCAAAGTATTTCAACAGTTTCCGGATGTAAATGCCCTATGCAAGTTTGCCCGGAGGCAAAATATTACACTTTAATATGTATGCTTATGTTTCAAATTCCAACTTAGATATGACATTTTTACCATCCTAATAAGCTATGAATCGAATCACCTTCTCGAGATTGCATATTCCGCTACGAAATTTGATCGCCTAAAAGAGAAAAATTGGAAGTAGTTCTGTGATTGCATAATGGCGCAAAAACAATTTTGCTTTATCATCGCAGAAACGGTTGAAGTAGGATAATATTCTTCCGAATCGAACAAAATAATAATGATAAGGGGAAAAAAGGATTGGGGATTTTCTGTTCTATGGAGAAGTAAATAAGGTTATTAGAAGATTGCCTCGTAGAATTCTTGTAAAAAAAGGGTGCCTCCGTCTTGATGCGTTTATTATTCTTTTTATGTGCATAAAAGTCATTGTTGATAACTGTTTTGTGTTCTGCTTTTTATTGCTAAAGAAGTGAATAAATTTTCATGCAGAATTGAAGGAAATTAACGAAATATTTTTGACAACTTGAGTTTGCCTATAGAATTGATAATACGTATTTAAAGTGAGTATTTAATTTTCTAAAAATTCAAACACTTTAATATAGGATGTAAAGAAATACTGAATTATTAAATAATATTGAGAAAATAAATTTAAAAGAAGAATTTATACTGTGATAAACTTATTATTTGTGTTTAAAGAAATGCATTGATTTAAATATTTAATGTCAAACTATTGAATAACAGTCAGTAAATTGCATTCTTTTTCGGTTAATTTGGTTAATTAAAAATACATATCGCGTAATTAGAAAGTTTAAATAATTTTTTTAAATATTTGTTAAATTTTAAAATCTTAATTATGTATTTTGCTTTTTTTTTCATTTTTCAGAGGAGTAAATATAGTTATTCGAAGATTGCTTCGTAGTTCTTTTAAAAAAATGTGACTCCGTCTTGATACGTTTATTTATTTTTTTACACAAATAAAAGTCATTGTTGATAGCTGTTTTGTGTTCTCCTTTTTATTGCTAAAGAAGTGAATAAATTTTCATGTAGAATTGAGGAAAATTAACGAGATATTTCTGATAACTTTAATTTGTCTATACAATAGATAATATTAGATAGTTAAAAAAGTTCTGCAACACTTGCGAAAATTTTAACTTTTAGTTAAAATTTTCGCAACTTGTTGTTTTTTGGTGTTCTTGGTTCAACTTTTCAAGCTCAACTTGTTCAACTTGTTGTTGTTTTTTGGTGTTCTTAGTTTAAACTTTCATCAATAAGCTCTCAATGACTTTAGATAAAACTCAACTTCAAGTTTTGATTCGTTATTGCTGTAAACGAGATCTTTCAGCAAGGGATACTTCAAGAGTGTTGCAAAACTTCTTTAACATATTTAGAGTGAGTGTTTAATTTTCTAAAACCTCAAGCATTTTAATATAAAATGTACAGAAATACTGAATTCTTAGATAAATCTTGGGAAAATAAATCGCTATGCTAAATTTATTGCTGGCGTTTAAAAAAAAGTATTGATTTAAAAATTTAATGCCGAATCATTCAATAACGGTCAATAAATTGCATTTTTTGGTTATTTGGTCAAATAAAACTACTCAACGCATAATTAGCAATTTAAACAGTTATTTTTAAATATTTTTTTTATTTTTTTAAAATTATAGTAATGTATTTTACTTTTTTTCTGTTCTACGAATTAGTGCATAAGGTTTTTAGAAAATTATATTGTAGCTCATGTAAAAATAAGACAATTTCACACCCATGTTACATTTATTTATTTATTTTCTATGTATAGCGCGCAGCATAAGAAAGTGCACCTTATTAATTTTTAATCAAATCATCAGATTATCATGTACTAACATGCAATCTTGATGGTTTAAAGGGATAAACTAAAATACTTTAATTTATTAATAAAAACAATATTTTAAGTCACTAAACATGCAAAAAAACGTACATTCACTGAAAAACACACTTTTTTCCATCTCCAAAAATAGATTTTTTCCTTAGTTTGGTTAGCAGAGCGATCCAAAGCTTAGACCCCTTAATATTAATTTCACTTTTAGTCTTTATAAACTTTTAATTGGATTGAAAATTTTCGCACATTTAAGAAATTCGTTTAGCCAAGAATAATTCCATGCAAAAAAATAAATTTTAATAAACATTCATTATTTCTTACTATTTTATTGAATAATGGTCGAAAAAATTTTACATCATTTTAAAGTAAGTAATTTATTTTAAATGGCGAAATATAAAATTTGAGAGAAATCGGTTGAAAAGTTCCTGAGAAATCGAAAAGAATATTGTATATATATATATATATGTTGAAATG
>NC_092209.1:54459519-54465119 GCF_043381705.1 Parasteatoda tepidariorum | reverse complement strand
TACTGTTATGTATTTCATGCGCCCCACGTTTTTCGTTTTTCAATTTTTTTTAATTATTATTCTCCACTACAAAAACGTGGTTTTTAAAAATATTACTTTTTATTTCGAATTTTTTTATTTTAAATTATAATTTTCTTAATTTTTAATTTTTATTTTATATTTTTTAAAAATTATTACTTTTTAATTATTATTCTTCGCTACAAAAAACGCGATTTTTAAAAAATATATATTTTTATTTAGATTATTTTTCTTAGTCAAGAGTAGTCAAGACTACTACAAGACCACTACTAAAATAATAGGACTTTCATTTTAAATTAGGGATACAAAAATCTTTATAGAAAAACAATACCTTTACGACTTTCATTAGTTTTATGCTGATGACTACCAAAACGATCTGAAAATGAATGAGGAAAAACTGGATCCTACCACGTGATTTTTCAGCCAATAAAAATACTATAAAAATCTTTTCACCTGACATGTAATACTAATTTGAAATAATGGAATCGACAACAAAAGACAATCTCAAAAATAATTTGTTTTTCAAATTTTAATTTTATTTTACTTTGTATGTCTTTTTTCTCTTCATTTTCATGCATTGTCATCCAATTCTGAACTATGTGCCAAATTTGAAGTTTGTAGCCAGTCAGGAAGTTAGTTTAAAATCGATTACAAAATTCCACCCGGACAGACATACACGAAGGCAAGTTTATATAAACGTGGTAAAAAATTACACAAAAAGTTTCAAATTAATATTCAAGATAAACAAAAACATTGACCAATCCTCACCAAGGTAGTCTGTAATAAAAACATCAAAACTTGTTTTATTGTCGAAGTCAGCAAAGAGAAGTTAAGAAGCGATTATTAGATTAGATTGTTTGGTTTATATATTTTCCTACTAGATAATGCGTACTACCTTCCGTCCAAATGATTTGGAAGATATTGAAAACGTTATTGTTTATGTAAGCGTAAATATTAATTAACTCCTAAAAATATATATCATTGTGAAGACATTGAACCCTGTATTATATGATGGCAAAAAAAAATATTAGACAACTAACATTGTTATCATTCGAATATAAGTTATATTTTGCAGTTAAATAATATGAATGAAATAAAACGGAAGAAATAAAACAGAAGAATGTGAATTACAATTCACATCTGTATAATTGTTACAATAAGTGCATTTTATTACCCCCACCGTGCATCTGAATAATGTCCTAACAAAACATCGCCTACGAGAAATCCTGATTTATAGAATCATCTACTTCAAAACCACAGTCCCAGTCAAAAGGGGGATAATCTTTACATATTTCATAACCCCTAGAATAAATACTGAGGTATACCTCAAAACCAGTATTTGTAGAGGCAGTAGAGGAGAAAACCCCCTATATCTGGAGAGAGAGTACTATCCCAACTATAGGAATAGTAGTACCCCTTGTGGAAATGGCTTCGGAAACAATTAGCGGGTGCATTGTTATCCTATTCCCCGTTCGAAACGTCGTTAACCCCCCCCCTACCCTCGCATACCCTCCTTTAGAAGGCCAATTCACACTCTATTAGGGCGATGTCGCTATCTAATAAAATAACTCACCGCGCAGTAATTACAGACTGCAAGAGATTCTGCTCTCTCCACCCCTCTCTGCACCATCCTCTTCTGGATCACTTGGGAAATCGTGAGGAGGATGGGAAACCGCATTTGGCGATTTGGCTACCTTAATTCTAGAATCGCCAAATTTTGTTGAGGGAACGTATGAATCATCACTTGAAGATGTGAGATGGATATTATCATCGTGATTGGTAATTGCAATTACAGAAAAATAAGCTCAATGCTTAACCTTAATTTTGAACGACTTAGTTTCTACCTTACTATGGCGTTAAAATTAAACCGTGTTTCCGTGTTATAGTATCATTCATGTAATCACATTAAAGCTAATATGCACCATAATGTGGTTCAGTTAGTACCATTTAAAAAAAGGACCCAGATTTTGATAACATTTACATTTTATTTATTTGGACATTTTTCTGCATTAGGACATTTCTTTTTTACCCATTGGCAAAATGGGTCTTGTTTTGGAATTTATGGCGTCCGCACTTTATTTGGACGTCATCACACTTTTCAATTGTGTTCAAAAGTAATAGTAAACAGTGCAGTAATAGTAACAGTAATAGTAATAGTAAGCAGTGTTCAAAAGTAATAGTAAACAGTTACTATGGTTACCGCAGCTCTTTTATATATATATTTTTTAATTCTTATTTTCAATTTTAATTTTGTTATGCATTAAGTTGGTGAGTTTATTTTTAAGATATGGGACCATGCAGTGCTCATGGCATGCGTTGCTATGGTGACCGCTGCTGTTTAATAATTTTTTTAGAATTCTTTTTTTCACTTTTAACTTTGTTATGCATTAAGTTGATGAGTTTATTTTTGAGATATGGGACCAGAGAGATCCCATAAATGCTTCTTGAGTTGCGAATAAAACAGAATTTCATCATTTGAACGATATTTTTGTTTTTATTGTTTTAATTAAGAAGCAGAAATTCCAACTTACAGTTCAAACTGGATCGTTTTCAATACTAATTCAGGTAAATATCACAAATAAAGAGGATCCCAAACTGATTGACGCGGTCCCAAAAGTTGGAGCAAGCAAAAAACGATGCCAAGACCTAAACTTACCGAGGCTGAAAAAGCCAAAGAACGTAGACGGGAATACCTTAAACGTTACACACAAACGGAAAAACGAAAGAATTCCATTCGCAAACGCAAGTATGAAGCCCGTCCCTCACAAATGTACCAAAGTGATTGAGAGAATTGAACCCTACCGAAGAGCGAATGGTGGCTCTCCGAACCTCTTTCATGCAAACACGAGAACTGGATGTTGATCACCAGTTAGGGATAAAAGGATCCATCTCCAACTTACCCAATAGCTTGCACGAGGCCGTACACTTTGACTTTCTTCCTCGCAATATAAATGATTCATTCACTATTCATGTAAAATTGAAAAAAAGCCTAACTTTCAAATCATATTTCAAGTATGAACTTGTGATTCCGAAACGGGTGTATGATGCAGCTTACAATCTCCTTCAAACACCATTGTACCAATCCGAAAATCTTAATATTGATCTCGATTGGCTGTTCAATGTCTATTCTGTCATCAGCAGAAATTTATACAGAATATGTCTGAGCTGCATTTAAATATGTCTGCGAAATTGTGTAAAGAGCAGCTCAGGATTAACAGTTAAAGATGTCTAAGATAAAAATGCAATAAAGTTGTTTTTCCAAAAAAAATTAGACAACAACCATTTTGCCAATGGGTAACCTAAGGTAATTAGAGGCAAGGTAAGAGGTAAGAGGTAAGGTAAGGTAAGGTAAGAGGTAATTTTTTTTAAAAAGATTTTGAGACTTTTTAGAGCATTTTTTGAATTTTGGAGTAATATTTGAACTTTATTTTATTATTTCTTTGACTTTCAGTCATTTTTGCATTGAATTTAAGACTTTTTGTTTGTAATTTTCCATTTTATATTGCAATTTACAATACCATCTGCAACCAGGTATTTCATGCATAAAATCTTTAAAATCAAATCGTTGCAGCAGCTTCCAAACCCTTTCTGATTTGTATTATATGGAACAATATTTTTTTCTATAAAATAATACAGTATTGAAGGAAACTGGGGGTAGTCAATAGAAATAAATTCTTAAAAATTTGATAATTGAATTGATAATTGATTGATTGAATCTAGTAACTTTGGTGTAATTCTGTGATATCTAGCAATATTCTAAATTCTTATACTCATTAAAATTTATATACAAAACCAAAATGTTCAGTAGTAAATATATTTTCGTTTTTCTTTTTTTTTTTTCATTATTTGAATATAATAAGATTTGTTTTGAACATTTCGTGCGCAGGTCGTCGGGCTACCGAAGCCATCCCCTACGCAGAGGATCAAAATTGTGATGGCATGTCTTCGGATCATCCTCCGGGATGCTTCCCAGACCGTCGCCAATAGCCCATTGTGCAGCTCTAGTGCGACGTAAATTAACAACAACAGCAACAACAACTTGTTTTAAACATTAATGACAGTAGAACATAAATTGCATTATATATTTTTATATAGAGGTAAGCAATTTTAAAGAGGAAAACATTGTTTTTGTTCAATATTTTTAATTTAATAACCGGGCATTTTTTTTCCATTTTCAACGGCATTTATAAGGAATTTTTTAGGTTTGAATCTATATAGATCTTAGACTTTCTTTCAAAATCTGGTCTCTAGAAGATTCAGCACCATAATAAAAGTCAATCATGCAGACATTTTCCCCCAACTCCACATTCCTAAAGACTCTGAGGAGTAAGAAAGCGAAATGCATAATGAATTTTTTAAGCTTTAGTACTGCGTTTAGGTAACTTAAGTTATAACAAATCCTAATTAATGTTAAGTAGTAATTAATAATGATTGGTTCTATTAATTACTACTTATTAATTAATACTAATTAATTGTGAAAGGTTATTAATAATAATTAATTAATTTAAACTGAACTAAACTCAGTAGCACAACAGCCCTTAGAGGGCCAAAGCCTACTGCGCCCATCTCAGTTTTCTTAACATTGGGCTTTGGAATGTAGGAACACAGTTCCGTTTGGATGAACAACAGAACGCGGAACCCCCGGTGTTTAGTCCCCAAGTATGCTTGGCACTCTTTTTATCCACCCACTGAAGGAATGAAAGGCTGAGTCAACCTTGCTCAATCCGAGGATCAAACTCAAGACCTGTGGCACGAGATCACCAAAAGCACTACCACTCAGCCACCGGGCGTCCTTAATTGATTTAACCAATCAATTAATCCAATTGATCCAATTAATCCATTGACTTTACCAATCAATTAATTAATCGTCAATTATTTGATTTAACCAATTTAAATCAAAACAAATTAAATTGAATCCAAAAAAATCCAATTAAGTTAAATCCGATAAAAACTTAACGGTTTTTAACTTTATATACTTCACACCAGAATATTGTATTTTATCCTAAGCTCATAGGTTTTAATTCAATGACTTAATTTTATTTTTATCTTTTTGCATCCCTTTTACCGAATGTGAAGTATGGTACAGCAAAGTATGGCTCTGACACTATAAATAAAACTTCTTCTATCGAGGCACAGCAGCCTGTTACAAGCCAAAGCCATCTCAAGTAGTCTTTGCCATGTGGTTCTATCCCCAGCAAGGCTCTTCCAGTTTCCTTTATTTATTACCACGTTTATATAAACTTGCCTTCGTGTATGTCTGTCCGGGTGGAATTTTGCAATCGATTTTACACTAACTTCCCGACTAGCCACAAACTTCAAATTTGGCGCATAGTTCAGAATTGGATGACAATGCATGAAAATGAAGAGAAAAAAGACATACAAAGTAAAATAAAATTAAAATTTAGAAAAAAAATCATTTTCGAGATTGTCTTTTGTTGTCGATTCCATTATTTCAAATTAGTATTACATGTCAGGTGAAAAGATTTTTATTGTCGGAGTATTTTTATTGGCTGAAAAATCACGTGGTAGGATCCAGTTTTTCCTCATTCATTTCCAGATCAAAATTATTTATTTTCTCTTTA
>NC_092209.1:54406487-54458556 GCF_043381705.1 Parasteatoda tepidariorum | reverse complement strand
TAATAAAACACCCATTAATGTATATTTTAATGGACCATGTAAACAGAAATATATATTATTAATATATATTATTAATGTATATTATTAATACATATTATTAATATATATTATTAATACATATTATTAATATATATTACTAATTAAGAATATATATTATTATTTAACGTATGTAAGAGTTGTGTGATGCGTAATGAGTCTAATAATATAAGATGTCAGTTAAGGATTTATATAAAGAAGATTAAGTTGTTAGCATAAGAAGAAAGCATTGTGTGTAGCCATGTTATGCATACAAACGGCAATTATGTCATTATTAATATTTTTTATCACTCAAATGAAAAAAATGTAAAGATGAAAACAAAGTCTTCCACCATTTAAAAAATAAATAATCCCATTTTTTTATACGATTTTTTTAAAAAAATACTCAAAAAATAAAATTAACACAATAAATTTACTTAACCCACTGATAAATCCATCTAAAAAATACATGTCTATGATTACTTGTTATTATTTTATTTAAAATTGGTTAAAAAAATTGGAACTGTCAGGAATGCTAATTTTCATATAATTTTAAAGTATGTAATTTTAAATAACTAAATACAAATTTGAATGATATCATCAAATAGTTCTTGATCTCATCCATCTTTGAAAAAGTCATATTTTTAAATTATCTAAACTTAAAATTATCTAGCTTATTCAAATTTAGATCAAACCCTTTAAGATTGAATCCTAATGCGAGAAATTGTTAGATCAAAAGTTATTCAGGAAGCGCGCAGTGCATAGGATGTTCTATCAATGTCGTAACTTTACGATATTTTTTTAATTGAATCTCTCATTAGGTTTGCACCCTACAAAAAATGCGAAATCGCGAACAAGGTTGACAGCAGAGATTCCGGACTAAGTCCGTAAAAAATGCTTAAACCTGAAATTATGAATCATCAACATTTTACATTGTAGAAAATGTAGGATCAGTCTTTAATATGAGCAGGAATTGTCCATACAATAGCAATTGATACGTAATAGATTCTTATTATGAGAATGGACACTGTCCGTAAAGTAACACAGTAATGTAAATTCAAATTCGAGAACATGTTTTGTAAGCAGCCTCCTGATGTTTGTATGCTGATTTTCAAAAACTCACTAATATACCATTTAAGTTCTCGTCTCTTCAATTAGAATTAAATATGAATAATTAATTACAAATAAAAAGTTAATGTTAGTCGTGTTGCAACGCTATTTACGTATAAAAAAAGTGCCCTGGAGGAACAAAATAAAGCATTGATGAGATGACAAATATGAAAGATGAAATTGTGAAAGACTGTAACTATTAAAAGTTGGGTCATTTGACAATATTGCCGTGATATCTCCAAATACCAGAATATATAATTGTTTTTTTTTTTTTTTCAAAACCAACTTTAATGTTTAGTAAGAGCTTTTGTTTAACTACTTCATTAATTTCGCAGCCATTTAAACTTATATTTCTGCAGAAATTCAGTTTATGCAATTATCTCTATAACAAACAATTAATGTATATCTTTTAAGAAATATTTTTGAAAATTACTGTTACAAATATTCTTCCTTTTAATTTCATTCAATTTTAGTACTCAAATTGAAAACAAAGCATTTATTTTCATATAGACGTTTTGACCAATTAAGATTTTGCATTAAGGAATATTTCAAATGGATTGGTCTTGGTAACTATTAAAGCAAGCTTGATTCTTAAATCTAACCATATAATATCGCGTGGCAATCTTTATGTGTATATGGCGCAGGAAGCAGGGAAATGTGAAGCTTGCTAATTTTGAAATCGATAGTAAACTGTTCTTTCATGACGTCATTAAGAAACTTTCGTTTAACTGTATTTGACAGTGAAAAAAATAGTTTGGTCGTATATTTGAACATCCTAAGTGCATAAACAGACTCTGCTCATAAAAACACTCCAGCACGCTACAGTTACTCACTAATAACGTAAATTTACGAAATTTGACCGTTTAGCTGAAAAAACGGGTCTTTTCATTCGTCAGCTGAAAAGCGGGTCATATGATAAATGGACTTTAGATTACATATTTTTGTGACAGAACAAGAATATTCTAAATCTATTCTAGATTTATTCTAAATTTTTATCTTGAAAGATAACATCAAAAACAACGATTATGAATCTAAAATATCCCAGTTTCCTTTAAAGAAAAAAACATTTTGATCAAATAATATATAACCAAATAAAAATGAAAAATGCAATGAGAACAAATATGCATATGTAATTTACATATGCGTCATATATTTACGCTCTTAATATATTATATTACACTAGAATTCTTCCTAAGAATAGTTCTCCAAGAATATACACAATAAGAGTGGCAAATCAATATTTGATTAAGGAAAAAACAGAGAATTTATCAAAATCTAACGAATTATTAACTAGGAAAATAATATTAAAGCATCACAATCTGCTTAATTTTGGGAGTGAGAGGAAGTTGGAAATCTGTTTAATTTTCAGATTGAATTAGACTAACAGAAGCCTTTACAAGTCTCACCGAGAAATCAAATAGTTTTTTGTGTTTTTAAATTATCCTTCCTCGTTAATGATTCGTCAGATTTTGATATCGTTTTTTTTTCTTTTTCATTTAAGTATTGACACCTAATGCATTTACTTTTTTTACTAAGGTTTTGAAATTGATTATTTATGGGTGATTACCGAATACCTAGCCCTTTCAGTAAGATTTATATTTTAAAATGTCCATGCAATCAGTTCCATAAAATACTTTTATAAAACTCCTCATAATAGAATATAATAGTACATTATATCATATATTTAATGATGGGTTCCTTAAATATTTGTATTCCACATGAAACGTACTATACTATTCATGCTATAAACATTTTAACTAGCACTACTAACATATATAATAAAGTAGCATAAATAAAAAAACCGATTAGTTTCTCTTAGGGAGGGGATATTTTTAAAAAAAATTAATATGATTACCTTACAAAGCAAAACATTGTGAATAATACAAATATGCATGCAGATTAGATTATCATAAGTACTTTAGCCTTCAACTAGATATTATTTCTAGGCAGTACAAATATCCTAAAGATCTAAACTAGTAAAGGTGCAGATCAATGAATGAGCTTCCTTTCGGAGAGGAATAATTTTCAGATCAAATAAAAGATTACCGCATAAAACCAGATAATAGAAAGAAAACAAATCAATTTATCGAAACAAGTTCACCTCATCAGACATTGGCGAAGAATTCTCTTTTTTTTTAACGTCTCCCAAGAATCGTTGGCAACCCTATATTGGAACAGAGAGGGCTGGCGTAGACCGGGGCTGTCCCGGGGGTCCGTCCGAACGGGGCCGTTAACGAAGTCAAAGAGCTGGAATGAATGGCAAATGAAGGTGAAAACGACCGCTTTATCCGATTTGTCGCCCCTCTGCAGCCACTTGCGCCCTAATGCCCATGATGACATCCTTTGTCTCCATTGGCCTACCCTCCCCACCAATTCCGAGAGAGCACGCATTCTCCAATTAGCCTGGCACATCCTCATACACCCTCCATACTCACTCTCCTTAGCTCCAGTTCACAGATTAGATTTAGGCTGGACAACCACCTAAGTCTGTTGTCTTCGACTGGATGAGTTTTTGCCCCCCTTTTGCACACAAACCCCCCTTCCTGATCTGTAGACACACACAGAAATTGAGTTTTCGCTACTGAAACGGTTGGTATTCTCGATGTTTGTGATGATCGTGATCTCTTCCGTTTATTGCCAGGGAGTAAAAATAATCCCCACGATTTGAAAGAGATCTGGAAACAGAATAGTGTCGGTGACAGTTTAACCAAATGGTAATCCTCGTAAGCAGCTTTCGCTCCTGATAAAGTTTTTAATTTGTTTAGTTTGGCAACAGGTTGTAGAGCAGATCTAATTTTTCTTGTTAGAGATAAGTTTTCAGACGATAAAAGTTCTTTAACTGTCATTTTAATAACTCAAAAAGAACTTTTTGAAATTCCGTGTTCGGAGCGATTTTGGGGCAATAAGTTCGATTCTAATAGTTTCAAAAAGTGCTGAATAAATTAAAGCTGTCCTTTATAATATATGTCCAAGTAATCTAACTATATATATATATATATGTCCTTTATATATAGTTAGATTACTTGTGTCATGATTTTTTCTACAGTTTTTATGATCAAGAGCCAATTGAAACATCTCAATAAACCATCATCTATTTATTTATTATCAAATCAAACATTTTTAAGAAACACTTGAAAGTGTTACAATTAGACTTATTTGATTTAGTTTACCTTGGGATGCGTTTTTAATGAAGGCCGATAACAATGTTTGTGCATACTACGCCCACTGTAAAACGAAGGTTTTCAAAAATCTTACTGCATGGGACTATGCGCGCTGAGTCGTTGACGTCAGTGCTCATTGTGATCCCACCTTTACATAAACTTTTTAAATCAATACTTACAAAAAAGATTATCTAGCACAAAGCAACTCCATGTTGCTGCGTTAAAATATCGAATAATAACATAAATTACAAAAACTAGTTGGGTTCGCCCCCTGCTCGCAATCATTCAAATCCATATAACAACTTTCTTTTTTTTTAAAAATTACATGTTTTTAGTAAATACTAAGTCATTAAAATTAATTTGAATTCAAATAAATGACATGTAATTCGTTAAACCTATTAGAAATGTGCTATAGTATAAAATCTTAAAGCGTAACAGTACTACTGGGACTCATTTTTCAATGAATAACTAATAACAATAATAAAACAAATAAATTCGTGATATAAATCAAAAATTGTCAAATAAATTCGTAATATATAAATTCGTGAAAAAAAGCGCTTTCAACAAAATACTAAAATAGAGATCTATCGACAAAGACTACTCACTTCTGCCTACCTTAATAGTATGAGATTGCCGCAGCTGATAGGGTGAATTTCGAAAGAGGTAACATTTGGTAAGAATGCTCTCTCTCTCTGGTTATTTCAGTTTCCGTTTTTAAAAGCGCTATATGTTGAGCCACCTCAGATAGATTTGGCATGTGACATTTTCAGCGGCAATCATTGGTCGATTTTCTAGCGTTGCCATTCGGGGAGTTGTAATGAGGCTTTTTTTGTCACCGTGTAAGAGAAATATATATATAGATAGTTATGCATAACAGAATATGAAAGGCATAAACAGCAGAAGTTGCAAGAATGGGTTCACAATGAATGTCGACGTGCATCTCCTGCGCAAACGTTTTCAGTCAAACTTTTTTCTACATTTTACTACATTCCGTGCTGGTGTTGAGTACGTCATACGCGAAGACGCTAGCGTTGGCACTCACAGTGAATCAGCTTTTAGGTAGAACTATAACTGAAAGAGTTCGCAACAGCATCACAGAGCATTAAAAGTCTTTGTATATAGCTGGTCCAAAACAGTAAAAGGATATGATGCCAACCAGAGAAACAAAATGTCATTTTAAAAAACAGTTAATGCTGGTACTGGGAGATGTTTGCAAAATGAGGACGCTGGTTACACAAAGAATTCAAACTTGGTTATTTAAAAGTTCTGTAATAAATATTCTTAATTTTAAATCTTTCTTTTATTTTATAAAATGTGTTTGATTTTCTTTTAACCTATAAACGATGACCACTCGACCGTTCGGACATTTAAAATAGTTTTAAAATTGTTCGGACTCTATAAAATTGTTTTGTACAAGAGAAAATCACCTGGTCAAGTGATTTTCATTTATCACTTGGCATCAGACGATTTCTTTTATTTTCGAAACTAAAAAAAAATTTTAAGCAGAAAACAATTCGCAAACGATGAAGAACTCAAATAAGAAATATGATCCTGGCAAAAATCATTGTTGGTAGAAGTATAAATTGCCCTCCCCCCTTGGAAAATTGGTCCCAGTAGGTTGCAATAAAAGCTTCGACATTTTTGAAAAATACTTTGATTTTGTTGATGAAGTCTTCAGTTGATATATTTTCTTTATCTTTCCGCTTTTATTCAGTTAGACCAACCGTTCTTTATTCTCTAAATGATCCTTGTATTTTGTAGATGATCTCTAGACTAAAACAAAACTATAGCTATTGGTCTGTCGATTTGACCGCGGTGCGTTAAGTGTTAAAACACTGAAAATTTTAGGCCTCGAATCATTTGGATTGAGGCGAAACTTTACGAAATTTTACCAACAACAATACTTTCTCACTAAATAACATAAAGAAACGGATTTTTTTTCGGGTAATCCACTAGCTTGAAACTTTAAAAAAAATGCCAAAATTATTAATCAGAATCGTTTGAATAGATGGTAGTTCTAACTCAAACTTTCTAATAACAGGAAATAAAATAATTATGATTAATTTTTTAAAAAATAATTACGCCATCCACACATTTTCACTCGGAATTGAATGCGACTTAACCTAACTTTAATGAAATTTTCTTCAGTAAATCAAGAATACCAAATAGAAGGATTGTCAAACCAATTTCGTTAAATTCAATTTCTTACCATTTGCACTTTGTCTGCCGATTATGATGATAATAAAACTATATGTATACATGATTATAAAACTTTCAAGTTCCTTTTAATTATTAACGTATTCAGGCCACTCTGGAACAAAAAACGCTAAAATTATTTCAATGTGTCCGAATTTTTTGCTTACCTTCCAAATATTCACTGCAAAATATAGTTTTTGATAGATATCTTCGGAAAATATCTTTATAAACACTCTAAGAAGTCTTTGTTTTAAAAAACCAATAAATAATCCATTAAAAACTACAAATTTGCAATTTTCGTTATAGCATTAATCATCTTTTGTATAAAAGTGACTATAGTTCAAACGAAACTTTTAATTAAATTTGCGATTAAGAATAAAATTTCTAATCATAAGTTTAATGAGCAAATATTAAGTACCAAATGTGTGTGTGTTTAATTTGGAATAGAATCATAAAAATTTTCTTTAAAATCGTGGGTAGCGGCATCTTGTTGAAAAGGCTAAATGTCCTTCATGAATACAACAAATAAAGAACGTAAAGAACTCTTTATTCTTTATTTAAAAAATTTAGAAACCTATTCATATTTAAGGATTCTGCAACAAAAATAAATTTTCTATTCTGACAGTAAAAAATCAACATTTTTTAATTTTATCTTCTCTCCTCATTCAGTTTAAATAAGTGACTAAAACGCTAAGAATAGCTAGAGAACAAATTTTTGTTAAAACTCAGTAGTAAAATTTATGGATTTTCGAAGTTAATTCAGATGACAGTTGTAAACATAAAATATAAAAATATTTGCATAAAATTTTTTAAAAAAATTTAAGACTAATAATTAGCAAGAAATTTAAAAAATAATAATTTATTCTAGAAATAGTTTTTTTGGAAAACAATAATGTGATGAGTTTTAATTTTTATCATAAAATATTGTTATGATACTAAAGGAATAAAAGAACAAAAAGTAATGAACATGCGCTTTAAAGTAAACTTTAGACTCATAAAAAACATTGGCTCAATCTTCTGTAAAACGAAACAGGAAATTTATGCTGGAAAATTTTTTAAAATTTTATATTTTTTGACTAATTAAAAGAAAAGAAGAAACTCTTTCAAACAATTTATTCAAAATTTTTGTCGCTCTATATTAAAACATCACTTTTGCATTTTTCCACAATTTTTTTGGTTCCCACTTGCGTTTGAGTCAGCATACAAATTTTTCTTAATTAAAATGCATTAATCAGAATGGTGTATGTTTTACGGAGTTTTTTCGTTCAATTTACGAAAGGCAATATCGTTTAATTGGCGTCTAGCTTGCGGCAACAATTAAACGAAATAAACTTTCGAGTTAAGCTCGATCTCAGCAAGTTATAAAAGATATGCCTTTCTCAAAAACGAATTAAACACTTTTTTTTCTAAACTGTTGTTCAAAAGCTCGCAGTTTATAATAAAATATATCCCTTTGCTTTATTTTAATAAGTTATTCTTGTTTAATTTTTTTCATTTAGAAAAAATATCGTTTTCTAAAGACAAAAATGAAATCTTAACCACAATAAAACAAGATTTCTGATTTTGCACTCGAGGTCATTTGTTCTCGCTTGCAATTATTTCTTTTTTTATCAGACGTTAATTTTTTTTTCCTTTTAAAAACTTTAATTCTGTTGCCAGGTTCTCATTATGAAAAGACTAAATTAAACACATTAATCATAGAAAATGAACAAATCACGTTTTCGAATTTGAAAATTTTGCAAACGATTATTTTTTTAAGGTGTTAAGAGAAAAATAAATCTTAAAGGAATTCCAGCATTTTTCTTCCGTTTCTATCAAAATAACGAGCCATTTTAATAGGAAATGTTTTCTAAATTTCTTTTCTTTAAATGATTTTTGGAAAAAAAAGAAAAAGCATTTTTTGATTTAAAATAAAAAGTTACAAGACTATTATGAAGTTGGATTAGTATTTTTGAGGTAATGAGAAATACTGACTTTATATTTTTGGTAATAGCACTAACTGAATTGATCTAGAAACAATTTGGAAATTCAAATTTTTTCACTACGCTGAGTTTTAAAGCTGGTTTTTTATTTGATCATTATGAAAATGTTCAATTACAAAAATTCTTCGTTAATTGAAATTTTGAAAAATATCATATTTTTAATTGTCTTGAAATGTCAACTTATTTAATACATTTCGAATAAATCTTTTTTTTATTTTTAAAAATGATTGATTTAAAAAAAGAAAACCATAATTTTTTTTAAAAAAAATCAATTTAAATATTCTCTGCACTATTTTAATTCCATTTTTGAATTATTTTGTTTTCAAAAAAATCTATGTATGACCCAAAAAAATAATAATTTTCACACATTCTTTTCTGTTTCATTATTTAACTTAGGATTATGCAATATTTTTTGATACAAAATGCAAAATCTGAACGAAATCGTTATCCTTAGAAATCGAATTTAAAACGACCTACATTCGATTTCTCAAGAGAATATTCCACACAATAATAAGATCAAAAGTTATTCAGTGTGGTCCCTTTTTAATTTGTGCACTGAATACGTGAATGTAAATCATGAGATATTTAATCAAATTTGCTGAACTTAAAAGCGCTGCAGTGTTACCTCAAGAAATAAACATGTTTACTTATCTGCAGAACCTAAAAAAAGTTGGCTAAAAAGTATGAGATAGAGCCAAGATAATACTAAAACATGTCGTAAGCTCAAAGTGTTATAATCTCGGATCATAGTTATTAATAGGCAATATTATGACGAAAAAGAATACATAAAATATACAACAAAGTATTCACTCGTATTTAAATAAGAATAATGCAATCAAAGACGAACTTAATTCACAGAAGGAATTTTTTTCCAATAATTCACTATCCATGCTCGCCCTAACCAATTATTCATTTTCCAGCTACAGCCAATAGAAGGCTTCTGAGCCACGATGGCTCAGGGATAGAGTGTTTGCCTTCCAATGAGGCGAACCGAGTTCGAATCCCAGTAGTTACAAATTCCGCATCCGGCTCGTACGGATCACAGTGCTGACGTGAAATATCATCAGTGGTAGACGGAGCATGGATTAGAATCCTCTTGCCGTCAGGCTAACCGTGGGACGTTCTCATGGTCTTCCTCTCCATGTAACGCAAATGCGGGTTAGCTCCATCAAAAAGTTCTCCACTAAGGCAAGTTTTTCCCATTACTCGATCCAGGAGTTCCCTTGTCTTCTGGATTGGGTTCAAAATTACAAGGCTGCGAAGTTGAACATTAGTAGTCGTGAACCAATAAAATTGGGTCGGCACTTCAACGACGGTTTTAAAATTAAAATAAAATAGAAGGCTTTTGTCTCTTCCTGTCTCCACATTTATTTAGATTGTTTTTGGTTTAGTCAACCTTCCCTTCGGCTACAGAAATGGTGTCGAAATCTGTGGTGGCTCAGGAAATACTCTTCCCAATGAAGTGATCTAAGTTCGAATCCCAGCGATGAATGGTCGACACAAATTCTGCACCGATCACAGTGCTGGAGTAAAATATCTTCATCGGTAGGTGGAGCTGGCGTCTTTACCGCTGACTAACAGTCATAGTTTTCCTCTCCATTTAACGCAAATACGGGATAGTTTCATCAAAAAATCTTTCAAAAAGGCTATTCCTTTGTCTCCTGAGTTAGGTTCAAAATTACAAGGTTATGAAGTTGAACAATGACAGTCGTAAACCCAAAAATGGGCAAGCTGTTCCATGCTAGTTGTAAAATAAAAATGAAATATGGGTGTCGCAAAAAACTATCACCTATTAGATACTTTTCCTCAACTCGACAAGAAAGTAGATATCAATATTTTTTGAAAACATCCCACGAAATACAGCGTATATATCACTTTTCGTATGCTTCTACTACGAAATCGTTAATTACGAATCTTCACAGTTTCTAAATCTAAGTATCGAAGAGATTCAAGGGGAGAAAAGAAAGAACTACACTTTCAACCAGAAAACATTTCGAAACTCGGCATTTTTTCATGCATCTGTCAATCATTTACTTTCGTGAAATCCAAACAACGAAACTTTTCTGTTATCCAAGTAAAGAGGAAGACATTTGTTTTAAAAATCCCGAAATTTCGTGAGCGAGGGGAGTTGAGGTGTAGCATTGCTTGCGGAGGGAAATATCCCCACTTTTCGCAATGAGAAATTTAAGTCTTTCTTACCCGACGTTTGTGTTCTATAAAAAAAAAGTAAGTAAAAAATAAAACTTTTCCCTCAAGTTTTCTAGGACAAGAGTAATGTTTAGGATTAGGCTCTGTAATCCGTCCTGTTTTCATATCGGTCTGCTTTTAATGCCCGCTTGCGACAGGTAGGGTGTAAGGTAGTGGGGGATAGATTCTTTTTTTTTTCCAGTGTGGGAGGGGAATTTAAAGGGGAAAAAATGGGAGCCTTTAATGTTACAAAAGGCGGGCGCTAGAGTTCGCCCAACCGTAGAAGATATAGCTCATCAATTTCCCCGAGAGCTGTATTTTTAAGTCTTTGCTTTGAAGATAGCGTTGTCGTGAATGGATACTATTGATAGGGGTGGAATAAAAATTTAAAATGGCTTTATAATGATTAAAAATTAATTGATTAATGTTTATGAAAAGAAATTTTTATTCGTTTCGGATAAGGGATTTTGTTTTATTCTAACCAATGAGACAATTAGTAGTAATTCACATTTCTTTCTAATGTATAGTAATATTATCTCTTAATAGTTTATTATTCGATCTGATTGAATAACACACGCATATACAAAGTGTTCCGTAATGGTAGCCTTTAATATATAGATTTAAAATTTCTGATTTAAATGGACGCATTACAATTCACAAGTTAATACATAAGCGAGAAGGAATCAAAACGCTATCGAAAACTGCCTGAAAAGTGACGTAGGCAAAGCAAGGCAAAAAAAAAAAAAAAAAAAAAANAAAAAAAAAAAAAAAAAAAAAAAAAAAAAAAAAAAAAAAAAAAAAAAAAAAAAAAAAACTCTGATTAAACTTGGAGGTGTTTCTAATAATAGCGTTACCAGATTTGGTGATTGTTCCTTATGGTTTATTCCAAATTTTTTTTTTTAGTTCTTTATCCCGTAATTATTTTACTAATGATTAAATAATTTTCAAAAGCGCTTTGAGTGAATTCTTCCTCGCCAAGATATCGATTCGCGACATTTAATGTGAAAATTTTGTTATTACGTTTTTGACAAGGCTTCTAAAAAACATGAATAAGGAGTGGTCAATAAGTAACACCCAACATGCTTGTGAGTATAGAGTTTACTTGCACCGAAGCAATACTAGTTTACTTTTGTTTCCGAGCAACTTACCTTGGTTCTAATCTTGATTCAGAATTTAGACAGGAAATAACCGAGAGGAAAACATTGCAGATTTTCGCTGAAATTGTATAGCCACACAAGGGAATTTCGCCAATCAAAAGTCACTCCAGTAATCGCCAATTACAGTTATGAGCATTGAGCATAACTGGAGTAGCTAGAGGTTTTCGGAATTGAACACAGAAACTAACTCTTTTTTTTATGGAGAGGAGATTTTGAGTGAAACTAAATTGCAAGATGAGGAAAATTATTTAATTTTTCAGATAATACTTGATTTAAGCCCATAATCCTTCCACAACTGTAGAAATTGGATACCTGCAAGTGACGTCACCTTAGGTAAATCGTGTCAATTCCAATCAGGACTCCAATCAGGTTCGACGCACGCGCGTGACGTCACTAGCACACGTATTCAACTAAATCTGAACAGGTATCCAATGAAATCTGATTAAAATCACATGGTTAGGCATAATCACTTCCCTTCTTCTTGAGTAGCAAGTATCCAATTTTGTGTCAGCATTGTGCTCGTAGCTCGGATCACGAACGATGTATGAACCCAGTTGTGGTCAGGTTAGGAAACCTGGAGTTTTGGTGCCAAAGTGATCACTATATCCTATGGCCATTCACGATTCCTCATAATCAAATTGGGAAAGATTGGATTATAATACTCTTTACATTAAATAAGCAGGAAAATATGGTCTGAAATATTTTTTTATTTTCCGTCTATTTCCCAGTATGTCTTTGCGGGAAATTGACCTGCTCCTAAAAGTGTATCCCTGTTTTTTTTTTAAATGAATATTTAAAATTAAATATCCTGTGACCTTAAAGTGTATATTTAAATTTAAACAACTAGGTGACCTTCATGTGACCTCCCATGCAAAAGTAACTTATCTTTCAATTTGGTAACTTAGAAACAAAAACACATCAAAATTTAATTAGAACTTCTCCAAAATGAAAGAATATAAAATTTTAACTTTTTATCGACTTACATTTATGTAAAAGCTCACTTTTTGTAACTTTTTTTCGCTTTAGTGTCCCCAGCTTAAGCGAAAATGTTAATTTTTATAACAAAAAGGCTCCTGCAAATATAATATATTTGTAGGAGCAAAAATTTTCTCCCTAAGAATTGAACGTTCATTCAATTTCTAACTGATAATGCAACTGTGACGTTTTACACGCACTATGGCCATGTATTTATAATGATTTTCCTGTTTTTAATGACATCTTGCCAACTTTATCCTTGAATATTGTTTAAAATAAAGAATAGCTGAAATAAAAACAATTCATTCAATAAAAAAAACTAAGAATTCTTTTTTTTTTCACTATGTCAAAATTTTTTGAAGAAAAAGTGTTGCATCACTGTCCTGTGTCATAATAAGCAGGCTGAAATTTCGAAAAAAGGTGGATTTGAATTGCGGCCAATTTTTAAACCAACTGAAAGACTTTAAATTCAGAAGAAGTAAGAATTTAAACATTTCTTATTTTCTTATCTATTAATTGCATCATTTAAAATATAATGTAATTAATTGCACCTTTTCTGTAGAGAATTATAAAATTTGTGCTACTTTTTCAGTTTTAATTTAATTTGGGACATAGTTTTGCTTTCATTTAGAAATATCACTAAATATTTTCCAATGAAAGCTTTTAAAAGTAAAGAATTAAAAGTATTTTGTATGAAAAAAATATATATTTCTAGTTTAATATAATTTCCATTTACTAATCTTTTACTTTTTTATTAGTTTATTTACAGAAAGATTCACAGTTCGTTTTTCGAAATTTCCAAATTAAATTAAATCCCAAAGTTGTTTGTTTTAATGTTATTCGTACAGTTAAAGTCAATTTCCTTTTATTTAATGATCTCCTCACCGCTATTGTTGTTAATGCACTGGTAATACTAATACACAACTTAAATGAAACTTCTAATGAAAAAAAAATTATACTTTTTGAAAACTAAATCTTTTAATGTTTCTTTTATTGTTTTGCAAAGTAAACTCTAGAATATTTCTTATTAAATTAAAACTACTTAATTAATAAATTTTCAAACACCTCAAACACTTTTAAATTAATAAACGCTACAATTTACAAGGTTTACAATTTAATAATAATTGATTCAGGTATCTTCTTGTTAATTAAAAATATTTTTTAATTTTCTTTTACGCTTAAATTTGATTAAGAAATTGCTTCAATATGAATCATATTAATAAATATTCTTGTACTGTTAATCAAATTAGTTTCTGATTGAAGATATTCGTTAATTACGCTCATTACATGATTTCAATTAAAAATAAACAGTTAATCAACAACAGAAATTCTTAATTTTATTGCATTCCCAAATTTCTTATAATTATGCTTTGTAGAAATCTAATTACTCTCTAATCTTCATGTTTGAAATAAAGAGATAATGAGTTTTTAATTTGAAATGTTTTCATTTTATAATTAATTTCAAGCTCCTGTATTCCGCAAATTAAATTTGTCGCCTCTGGCACTTATTAGAAAATTATGATATAATTAATTAATATCAAAAGGTTGTTAAATTCATTATTTTGATTTAAAGTAATTAAAATGTATTTTCTTCATTAATAAAATATTGGAATCAACAAATTAAGTGACCATTCAAATAACATTAAATTCAAATTACAGGTGTATTAATTAGAAGAAATTTCCTTCTGATTTTTCAAAAACTTAATTAAAAGTTTCCTTCGAGGAATTATTTCATCCAAGTCAAAATACTTTTCAGGAAAAAGGAAGTATATATTTATAAATTAAAAACCTAAATTAGTATTAGAATACATTTGTAAATAACTCTTAAAATATTAAAAAAAATTAGTAATGCGTTAAATGAATTATAGTATGTACATTTTTTATTTTATTTAATTACTTCTTTCTAGGTTTGTTTTTAATTTGTTACTTTCTCGCAGCTGAATCCCTGTGCCCAAAACATAAAAAAAATATCGTTTTTAAGAAGCATTTTCTAAAATTTGATAACAAACGCAAACATGGTAAACTTTTTTCTTCTAGAACTAAATATATAATTTTGATATTATGAACGTAAGGCAAAAGTATTTTAACAAAAGCTCTAACCAAATTAATCTAAATAATATAAATATATATGTATGTACCAAACATCAGGTGGATTGGGACTGAAAATTTTGAAAAAATATTTTTTATGATTTAAAATTGGCAATTTTGATTCAAAGTCGCCAAAAGAAATAGGTACCGTCATTCAGGTTTACTTAAGCCACTTTTTTTAAATGTAAGAAATCTTCCCATTCAAAGTGCATTAAATTTAAATATTCATTATTTGTTGTGACATTTTGGTCAACCGTTATTAAGTAGCGTGGCATAAATTATAAAAATAATTACTATTTAGAGATATGTTTTAAAAGATTCAGAAAAACATTTGAGGATTTTTATGCATGAATTTTTCATTCATCTTTCACTCTGAATCAATGCTATAGATTGATTTTAGGCATAATCATTTAGGTTATAGTGATTATGTTACACCTAGTGTAGAATTGTTTTTTTTACTCTTATCTAGCTCCAAGTAGAATATAGTAGAGACGTTTTTAGTATAGGAGTTTTTTTGAGGTTTAGACGACTGTATCTAGTCTTGCAAATATCTGTACATTATCATCATCATCTACCCATGACCAAGCATCTAGCCCTATTTTCAGGGATCTATCATTCAACGGCCATGGTAGAAATGCCACTTAATTTTGACCCTGGTCCGACGACGAAGACAGTGCCTGAGCTGGTAGTTCTCTCTCCAAAATTCCACTCAAAAAACCAACGAGAGGACTCTCAGTCACTACTGCCAGGATCGAACTCACTATTCCTAGTTCCTCAACCAGCGGTGCAAGCGACGCCTTTACCAACTGCAACACCGGATGCCGCAAGTACCTAAACAAGATTCTTTTACTCATATTTAGCTCTGAGTATAGAATATAAAGATTTTTATAAAAATAAAAACATGAGTTATGGTTGAAATCACATTCTACCCGCAATAGAAAAATCAACGTTGATATTTTTATATATTTTGCCTTTTTGTATGATAAATTATACTTAATGTTAAAAAAATTATAGTTTTCTTTTTATTAGTTTTCTGAAATTCCATTTTAGTATTGACAACAATAGCAACGGAAAGAAGATAGCTGTCAAGCTATTTTTTTAAATCTATCAAGAAACACTTACGTTAATTTTTTTTTCAATTGCACAGCAGCATTCTTGTTTAATGGAATCTCAAAAGACATATTTAAAGAGTCAGTCATAACTGGTTAAATTCAATAAATTGCTTAAGATTCATCAAAAGAAAGCAAAAACGGTTTGTTAACAGTATTTACTAAATAGTCTTTTCAACTTTTTCAGCACTATGTCAAGTTGTACAGATAAAAACTGCAATTGGAAACAAGAAATTTTAAGTTTGGTTGTTTTGAAATAATATAATTATCCAAAAACTATCAAGTAATTTTTTGCGCAATATAGTGACAAACACTGACTCCTAAAATATGCTACCAAGGAAAAATTTTGAAGACTGTTAGAAAAAAAAAAAATTTTTTAATCGGTTTCTCTAATAAAAACTGATGGCACTTGGTCATTAGGAGAGTATGAATTTGAAGCAATTTCCCATCTAATTAAAAAGTTTTTAACATATACACGCAAAAAGAATGTTATAAAATCGTGTTTCCTTTTCCTAAGCAAAAAACTAGCTACCATTTTCCCACCCGATTATAATTTTTTTTTCAAAGTTGTATAATAAATCAGTCACACTAAACTTAAACATTCTCATATAGAAGTATTATCTTTCTATTATTTTCACGCTTTCCTTCCACGAAAGGAAATTTTTACATGAAACGTAATATCAAGGCGATACATAAATCTCTCCAACATTAAATTAAGACAAATCATGTTGTTTTAATTGTAAATACCGCAAGGGACAAGATCATCAGAATGAACACGCTTCCTCTCCATTAAGTAAAAAAATCCTAATAAAAAAAACATTCTTAAACTCCCGAAACAATTTGGGAAAACTCCCCCACTTCAGCATAAAACATCGGACTTTAAGTCCTTCTTTGAGCCAGCGTAATTAGTTGTGACGTTTTTTGCTCTGTCGCTGTAAGACGAGCCTCGAAAATAAATGGCCGCCAGGAAGCGCTAGTGGGAATGGATGACATCTTTTTCTCGCGTTAAGTGGCAACAGTCGAAGCTTAAACGCCTTGTTTGAAAAAGGCGACGTTCGCCATATCTCTCGCAAATCGAAACTTATTACGAAAAGGCTTTCCTCTCGAAAAGCTACTTTTCCTTTTTATTCTTTTATATCATGTCGTTAGCTTTTATAGCTTCCAACTTTCTTCACCTAATGAAATCGACTACCCTTTGGTTAAATCATTAGGATGTAATAGACGATCGACGAATGGAAAAAAAGAAGAGTACAAAAAAAAAAAAAGGGAAAGTTAATGTGGAACGATGAGCGCTGATTAGAAATTTTATTTTTCTTCGTTCTAAACGATAGCAGTAGCTTATTATTAGTTCTAAACAATAGCAGCTTTTTCTTATTAACTTGTTGAAAAATCTATTCAGAACAGATTGGGTTTACTTTTTTTTTTTTCATTCTCTAATTTGATGAAAAGCCATAACGCAAGTTTTTATCAAAGACGTCATTTTCTTAACTCATTTTATCTATTTGTAGAAACCAAACAGTAATATATGAAAATGACAATAGCTGATATTTTTATAAGTCGCTCTTTTATTTTTACGATGCGTCTTGACTTAGTCAACAATAGTTAGAATAAGTGTAAAAAGAAACGCTTACATTTATGAACCGATGTAAACTGAATTTGTAATTGGGTACTTGCAACTCAAGAAGAAATGAAGTGATCTTGCCTAACCACGTGATTCATATCAGATTAAATTGGATATTTGTAATCCGCGTCATGCATGTGTGTCGAACATCAACAAATAACATGATTTAAATACGATGACGTCACTTGCACGTATCCAGCTGCACTGGCTAAATTTAAAACTTTATGATTTGTAATTGTTTTAGCATTTAGAATAGTTGAAAATTTCTGTTAGACCCTTAAATTAATGTATAGAATATAGTAGCTTAAATCGCACCTCTGTGATACTTAAAGAATTATGCAGCAGGGAGAGTCTATACGAAATATATGGAGGTCTGTACGAAAGAATTAAATCGCTTTAAACACGTGTTATAATTTATTATGTAGGTTCATTATTTTTATAAGTTTTTTCATGTAATTTTTGAACATCGTGGATAAGATTATAGCAAGATGAGCAAAGTTCAGGTGATATCAATCGTATAATTGTTAGCCAACTTATTCTATTCTGTTGTACATATTTCTTTCCCAGTTAAATATTTTCTGAAATTTAAATAACGCTAAGTATAAAACAATGCGTATTTGCCTGAATTTTATTTCGTGTTGTAATAAAAAAAATAATAAATTTCAATTTTTTTTTTTTTAGCATATTGTAGAATTGTTTTATAATGTATTTTTTCACATTTCGGTCATGAAACAAAATCCACTATACTCAAATAATAACATTTATCATAAAATTGGCAAAAGATTACTCAAATCGAATTTCTTACCTTTCGTATAATCGTAATTTAATCGTCATCCTAAGTAAAATCTTTAGCCAACGAATTGAAACCCAATTTCATTTTTACATAGATATTCGCTTAGAAAGGGAATGCTATCAAAACAAATCTTAAAATATTATTTTTAAAGTAAAAAATATACAATGTTGACCAATATATTGGACCCCAGTTCTCAGGAGGCAATATATAATCTACTAAATTTACTAGAAAAAGAACCTAGTCATCGTTTCTTGGTGTCATTGAACGTCAAAGCTGCAAAATTAATTCTAGTTCATCTACCATATCTTAAGATTTATTAAAATTAATAACAACAGGTAAGTAGAAAAAGGGACAGAAGAATAAATGTCTATAATATTGTTATAAAAGTTATATTTTACTATGGTAATACTCTTGTGTTGGAAAATGCTTAAACTAAGCTATTATTAATTCAATTTTTAAAACCTAAAATCAGAGGCATGAAAGAAGATATTTTAAAGTGTTTAAATATGTAAACATTTTTTCCCACTTCATTTTTTGTTTTTGTTTTTTAAATAACAACACGGTGAATCTCGTGTTTAGTTGAAACTGACGTCAAGCCAGAGCTCGGCGTCAATTACAGTAATCGATTACAACTGTAACTTATTACTGATAATTACAGCTATATAATCAATTGCTTGTAATCACGATTACAGGTAATTGATATTATAAGTAACCATAATTTTTTATCACATCAGAGTAGGACAAAAATGTAATCGATTACATTTTTCAATTTCAGTAATCAATTACTTGTAATCATGATTACAAACATTCATAATTTTGATTACAACTGTAATCGTGATTACCTAACCAATTACTGTAATCAATTACTTGTAATCTTGATTACAAGTAATCAAAATGGACTGTTACATGTAATCAGGATTACAAGTAATCTTAATTGCATGTAATTATGATTAAAATTAATCAAAATATATAATTACAAGACTATTTTATGCTTAAGTATGATTATATTTTACAATCGATAGTATAATGCAGAGTTCGATTACTTTTGATTAATGTAATCAATTACTTGTAATCATAATTACAAGATAACATAATTTTGATTACACTGTAATCGAGATTACAGCAATCAATTACAGGAACCAATCACTCGTAATCGTGATTACAACTTTTATTACAGCTGTAATCATGATTACAATAGTCAATTACAGTAATCAATTACTTGTAATCGTGATCACATTTTTTATATTTTTTACAGCTGTAATCATGATTACAATAATTGATTACAGTAATCCATACTTATACCATACATACCATTACTTATTATCTTGATTACAATCCACCAAAACATGTTCACCAAAAAAATTCACTGAATCATGATTACAACTGTAATCATGATTCCAGTAATTGCGATTACAAGTAATCACAACGAAAAACGATTACGGGTAACTATGATTACAAGTAATCAAACTATATGATTACGTGTAATCATGATTACATGTAATCGTGATTACAAGTAATTGTGATCAAACTATACGATTACAAGTAATTACGATTGCTTACTATAGGTAAATACATTATGTAAGTATGTATAGGGTTGCATATTTTCATGTACATAGAATGTGCGCATGCATGTATATGCAATTTGTGATTAATATATATGCATGTACAATGTTTGCACAAACATTGTTTGTACATACAATATACATAATTATTTTGTAATATGTATAATACAATGCGGATATGCTTAGTACACATAATTATGCATTTATAATAAATGTACGCATGTATGATAGTTTGTATGCAAATGTATTGTTTTGTATGTTCGCAAACACAGACTATATGTATGACTATATGTATGAACGTACGTGAAAGTAATGTATACATGCATTTATGTAAGTAAGTACATTCATTTTATAAATGTATGATAATAGCACGTATATACAATGTACGTATGTATATACATTGCACGTATTTACGTACAATATGCAAGAATGTTGTTTATGGTACACTATATGCACATATAGTTGCATAAATAAATTGCATACACATACATTTATATATACATAGATATATGGTTTGTACACGTAGCCTATGTACATATGTATGTACGTATATATCTATATACTTTGTCAATACATATGCACATATAATGTAGGGATGTATAAAAAAATTTTATATGTGCCGACACTTTTTGCATGTACATGCAACGTGTACATGTGCGTAATTACATGCAATGTATACATACATGCGTACATTTAAATACATGTGTTTACAATGTATGTATTCACATACATTGTGCATGTATTAAAACAAATTTATAACTGAAAAAATATTAAAGTTTGTTTAAAATTTGTTCTAAAACAAATGATACGGAATCTCTTATTTTTCGGAAAGTAATCGATAATCTTATTAGATAAATATTTATATACATCTTTTTAGTTATATTCATTCGTAAATACGCTGCATGTAAATACGTACAAAATGTATCATTATGCGATACATTATACTATCGATTGTAAAATATAATCATACTTAAGTATACAATAGTCTTGTAATCATATATTTTGATTCTTTGTAATCCTAATTACATGTAATCAAGATTACTTGTAATCATGATTACAGATAATTGTCCATTTTGATTACTTGTAAACACGATTAGAAGTAATTGATTACAGTAATTGGTTACACAAAAACAGTTGGTTACAGTTGTTATCAAAATTATGAATGTTTGAAATCATGATTACGGCGCTGCCATCATAGGTCACATGTGTGGGTATTTGTGATCTTTTTCATCTTTAAGTGTAAGTACCATCACTATCCATAGCTAACCTCTCAGGCTTCCGTTATAAAAAGAATAAAAGTGTAACAGTATGATTCAGTAATTCTCGGAACTGTAAAGAACTAAAATTGAAATCGGCAAAAATAGCAAAAACATGATAATATTTTAGACCACACGAATTAAAAGTTTTACCGATGAAATTATTATCATTTCTTTTCTTTTTCATTTATTTTCTCTTTCATTCCTTCAGTTTTTTATTTCTTTTCTTTTCCATTTATTTTCTCTTTCATTCCTTTTCATTTCTTTTTACTTTGAGCAGAATTAATTCTTTAAATTTTCTCATAATTTAAATTTAAAGAGCTTTAATATTCTTTCTGAAAAAGTTCTTAACAATTAATATTTTCGTTATTAATAGAATCTGATGAGTTCCTGACCTCCTCTTTTAACTATATTATAAACAATAATAATTGTTAACTATGCCATAATGGCGGAATCTTAATGTAAACAATGCTTCAAGGTTGAGTTTGCCGCGAGAATGCTTAGATATTTTGTTAAGAATATTTGTTCGTTCTAAATTAATAAAGTTGGAACTTATCACAATTAGTTCCAATCTAAGTTTTGATTGCTTTAGCTGGAAGTCCTTTCTAATTTTATATAGTTATTAATTTCTTCTGGCAAGAAGCTCCATATCAAAATATTTACCAAGCAACTCAAATTTCATAGCATAGTTCTAACATATAAGATATTAAGTATTGTTTATTATTCTTACTTTTAAAATTTTATCTATCTTTTTGATTTTTATTTGTATTGATTGTAAAAACAAGTGCGTGATAATTTTAAAAGAAATTATAAGAATTGTATTAATTCTTTCATTCTTTTTTAAGAATTCTTTAAATTTTTGAAGAGTTTCTCATAAAACAATATGCTGGAAGCCGTTTTACTTCAGAAAACGTGTAGGGCACATACTCATCTTGCATGGCACAAAGTTACCCCATTTTACGGCAATTATTTCAGAGTATTAATATAATTTGTAATATAATCTGTAATAAGTAATTTTTTTTTAAAAAAAATACAAGTTTCATAATCTCTACTCTCATAGTACTTTCTTTCCTTTTCTTGTTTGTTTCGATATTCTCCTTTTGTTCTGTTGTATTAAGATTTATATAACATTTTGTTTGTTATTTAAAGTTAACGTACAGTGCACCAAAAAATAAACAGACCACCCAGAACAACTTTTGATCTAATGATCGACTCAATCTTAATGACTTCAAGGGAGACCTGTAATATGAAAATTAATTAGTGCAGACGATATTTTAAGTTACGAAATCAGATACAAAAACGTACTTTCTCTGAATAAACATACCGTTTTTTCGACGGAATCGGATTTCTGCTTCCTGAAATATAGGTAGGTAGCCGCAGTACGGGAAATTTGGTCCCTATACTTTGGTGAGCTCTTCAAAATCTGGACACCCCTAATGTTAATTATATTTTTTTGCGTATTTCGCCGCATCTCGAGAACTTTTTAAGCGAATTGAAAAATTTTTGCAGAACGAATTTGAAAAATTCGTTTATTTAAAGATAATACCACGCAAATAATAAATTTTAGTAAATATTTACTATTTTTTATTATTTTACCACTTTTATATCAACCTGCCTTCGTGTATGTCTGTTCGGGTGAAATTTTGTAATCGATTTTAAACTAACTTCCCGACTAGCTACAGACTTCAAATTTGGCACATAGTTCAGAATTGGATGACAATGTATGAAAATGAAGAGAAAAAAGACATAAAAAGTAAAATAAAATTAAAATTAAAGAAAAATTAATATTTTCGCGATTATCTTTTGTTGTCGATTCGATTATTTCAAATTAGTGTCACATGTCAGTTGAAAAGTTTTGTGTATAGTGAGTGAAAAAATTTGAGATTTTGGAAGTGAGTACAAAAAAAATCAAAATAAAAATAATATTTTTGAAAACCACATTTTTGTAGTGGAAAATAATAATTAAAAAACAAAAATTTATTAAACGAAAAACGTGGGGCGCATGAAATACATAACAGTACATATACACATACGCATTTTCTTACTCATACACATGCATATGCACAAGCATATTCCACATACACATCCACATTCAGATACAATTACAGATATACATATACATATTCTCATGAGAACACATACTGTTACTGTTATGTATTTCACGCACCCCACGTTTTTCGTTTTTCAAATTTTTGTTTTTTAATTATTATTCTCCACTACAAAAACGTGGTTTTTAAAAATATTATTTTTTATTTTGATTTTTTTCTTTTTAATTTATTTTATTTTCTGTTTTTAAGTGTTATTTTTACTTATTGGGTTCTATNCAAATTTTTTTTTTTTTTGAATTTTTCACTTAATCAGAGTCATAAATTTTTTGAATTATAAGGTACATAAGTTTTTACAGAATTTTAAAGTATCTAATTTTACATGTCAAAATACAAAATTTGAGCGAAATCGGTTGAATAGTTGCTGAGAAATCGAATTTTAAATATACGACTTTTTTAATTGATTTAAGGAGTTTTTCTACGAAAGAGATTTTTTGAAATAATGTTACTCATCTGTCTTTTTTTTTTGGGGGGGGGGATCATTTGTTGAACAACTTTGGTTAAAAATTAATTTTTGAAATTTTTCATCTTCTCTATAAGTCATCTTTTGCTCACCACATCGTATTTGCGGTTTGTAATTCTTACCACGGGCTGCGTTTATTTCGCTTTCAGCGATTTATTTAAACTTAATTTAGAAAACAGACTTAATTTCACACTTTAACTTCCAAATTTTTATCCAGAATTTATTATAAATGATCAAACTTTAACTTCGAAAATTTCTTCACATGTGAACTGCTCTGACCTTGGCATTGTGAATGAAATAGAGGATACAAAATGATAAGATTCATAATGACTTTAAGGATACATAATGACAGCCGAAAATGTAACAACATTCTAAATTGACGTAATTTGTTTAAAATCTGCATTTATCTGTTCTTTTGTCTAAAATATCCAGCAAGTAAAATTTTAATTTTAACTTTTTCTGCTTTTAATTTTTCAGCTAATTTTTTTATTTACTACAATTCATCTCTTATACCAAAATATCTATCATATAAGTTGTAGGGTTATAACTGGGTGTTTAACTAATTTTAAAAACAAATGATATTTTACTGTCAATCTAATATTATTTTATTGGTCATATTATAATTATGACAGCAATTTTTTTTTAGATACCTCGTAGAATCCTGAAGTTCTGTCTGATATATAAGGAAAAAGATATATTAATTCCATGCTTGGAATTCAAAAATTTCAGAATTGTAAATAGAAATGTCTTTTGATAGGAATAATATTGTAAATGTACAAACATATTAAATGAATATCAAGAGGGAAGAACGGTTTATACCCAATTTTTCACAAAAATGATGACTCGAACGCCATCTTTTATTTTATTTCATAACCGGAGTTGAACAGCCAACTCAATTCTGAGATTACTACTATAAATGCTCAGCTCCGTAACCTTCTTATATTGAGCACAACGCAGAAGACAAGGGAACTCCTGGACCAGGAAAACTAGCCTTCGTGAAGGACCTTCTGATGGAACTACCCCGCATCTGCGCTGTATGGGAGACGAAACCACGGAAACCTCCCACGGTTAGCCTGACGGCAAGAAGATTATAACCCATGATCCGTCTACCACTGAGGATATTTAGCTCTAACACTGTGGTCTGTGCGAATCCGGAGCATAATTCGTATTAACTAGCCGCCTCTAGGATTCGAACCTGGGTCACCTCACTGGGAGGAGAACGCTCTATCCCCTGAATGACCGCTGCTCGAGCTATAAGAAATCATCGCAAACAAGTTCAAAATGAAGTGATCTGATTTATCTTGAAGTTTTTCAAAATTTAAAGTCGTTGGTTAAAATTCGCGCTGTTTAAAACATAAAATCTATTGCAATATTTGTGGTTTATATTATTATCAAAAATAGGCGGGACTGTTTTTAACTTACCACTCTTGAAAGAGTTAGAATATGACGATTAATAAATTTTGACAAATCAATAGTGTGGGAAATCGGTTCTCTCCGAGAGTTATTACACGGTGAAGATAGGCCGCGCTGTCGGAAAATGGTTCCTCTCCACGCTCAGACAAGGAGAAAAAAGAAAATAATAATAAAATAAACGACGAGAATACTAGTGAGGAAGTATTTATTGATTGGGGAAGAATTTTGCAGCAAAAACGGAGCCCCTGCAGCCCAATTTTCAAATTTTATTTTTTTCTCAACATCAAAAATTGTAAATGTTGTTTGAAATTTTTAGGGAATATAGATAAATACTTGTGACATCCGTGTATATTTTATTTTTATAATTTAAATCGAATGCCTGCTTCTGAAAATCATAAAAACTTGAAATTCTTTTTTTTCCCTCAGAATCAGTTTTCTGAACATAAATCGAAAGAATTTTCATATTTCTGTCTGTAGTGGAACTTATCATATAATCACAGAATTATCTAAAGAAAAGAAACAGGATTTAAAAAATTTATGACGAGAACAGGATATTATAGATTATTTAAGGAATTAAATTCCAGTGGTTGAGCACTCAAAACTATTTGGTAGATAAACAACATGTTCTGATTCGCTATTAAAAAAAGTATTATTATTATTTAATTATTTATTATTAAAAAAATTGAAGTAAGTAAAATTTCATAATTCTACATTTTGGACGTTTGATATGTTTATTATACTTAAAAAAATTTTTATTTGTGTACATTATTTTATTATTTATTCATTATTATTATTATAAGAGCCTCCCAACCAAATTTATTCTACTATACGTAACATTTTTTGAAATATAATCAATTTTGTGAAATCGCAAGTTTCTTGAATTAATTAAAAACAAAAATGTAAGTTTTCTGGCAGTTTTAACTTCTTTAATCAGTGAAACGACGAACTAACTATATTTTTCGTTGGGAGACACAGACGCTCCATAACTCATTTTTAAGAATAACAATTTTTAAGGAACTAAGAAACAAACGTTTCGATTGAGAAATCTAATCACGAAACATTGCTAGAAAATGAGATGCCCCATTAGAAAAAGCAGATAATCTTGAAAGTAATAGTGCGCCATCTTTCGAGTATAAAGTGTACTGTAAGTTTATTATTTTAAATTTTTTGTATCATTCAAAATTTTTATTAAAAAAATTAAATAAATAATTAAGATTATTAATTTTAATTCAGTTTCTAACAAAATTTTCTATTTCCACAATACTGCTGAAAATGAATATAATTTTTTTTAACTACGACAAATAAAAACATATAAGATGTACTAATGAAGAGGTATTAGCCGTAGAAAGTATTTATTATCATGACATAAAAAGTTATGGCGTGACATTCTTTAAAATAGTGTCATATATTTCGTATTTGATTTTTAATTCTTTCAAAAGATAGTTAAAAAATGGCTCAGGGGTGAGAGCGTTCGCCTTCCAATGAGGTGAACCGAGTTCGAATCTCGGCGATGGCTGGTTGATACGAATTCCGTATCTGGCTTTTACCGACCACAGTGCTGACGTGAAATATCCTCAGTGGTAGACGGATCATGGGCTAGAGTCCTCTTACCGTCAGGCGAACCGTGGGAGGTTCTCGTGGTCTTCCTCTCCATGTAACGCAAATGCGGGTTAGTTCAATCAAAAAAGTCCTCCACGGAGGCAAATTTCTTCCAATACTTGATCCAGGAATTCCCTTGTCTTCTGGATTGGGTTCAAAATTACAAGGCTACAGAGCTGAACATTCGTAGTCGTAAACTCAAAAATTGGGTCGGCTGCTCAAAGACGGTTATAAAATAAAATAAAAACATTCGCACCACGGAACCAATATTTTTTCGGACATAAAGTTTCGACGTGTGTCACTCATTAAAAAGATACCGCGCATTTCGTCGTTTGAGTAGTAACTATTTCAAAAATTTATTTTTATTCTTTGAAAAGTTGAATGCTTTTCTATTTTAATTCTTTTTCCAAAAAGGACAGGCAAAAACAATTTTCATATCGATGATAAACTAACCGATTTTGTAGGAATGCAATGAAAATTTTGACTTTATTCAATAGAGAGAAGGCCTCAGCACGGGTTACCATAAACAAGAAATTTGATCCTTTAGTTGTGAAAACGTAATGACATCTTTCTATTTTTCATCCACTGTGCTGTTTATGTTCGTTACGTCGGACGATTCGCGGTAAGGTCTTGTTTCTTCTAGGACAGTGGTCGGCAAAGTGCGGCTCCAGAGCCGCATGTTGCTCTTTGGCTCCTTAAGTGCGGCTCTGGCACAAATATCCACGGAAGGCGCAATAATATTTTCATTTAAAAAAAAAACAAGGTAAGCCTTCGAGCCTGCTGAAGCATCGCCAAGGAAATAATTCCTCTATTGATAAACATCATTTTAAAAATGAGGGAAGCATTTTTCAGTAGGTTTCAGGAATTTAAAAACAGCAGAGCAACTTCAGCATTTGTCAAAAATCCTCTTAATGCTACGATAACCGAGCTGAAATTTTCTCCTTTTGAAATTGACATTGGTAGCTTTGAAATACAATTGTTGGATTTAAAAAAAACAAGGAGATATGGCGCTCTAAATTCGAACGTCTTTGTGTTGAATTGGAAATATTGGAGAAGAAAAAATTTGATCTTAGATCACAACACAAGTGGTCTGCTTTGAATGACCTGGAGAAGGAAGACATGATCATTTTCAACGCTTGGAATAGTATTCCTGACTCTTACGATCAGCTGAAAAAGCTCGCGTTTGCTGTTCTTTCCCTTTTCGGTTCTACATATATATGCGAACAATCTTTTTCAAGCATGAACATTATCAAGAGTAAACTGAGAAGTCGTCTTATTGATGAGAACTTGGAATCATGCCTAAAATTAAAAACAACAACATACAAACCTGACTTACTCAAACTTTCCAAGGAGATGCAAGCACATTGTTCGCATTAATAAATATTTATTAAGTATGAAATTTAGTTTCATTTAGTGTACTACTTATTTAGTGTAATAAAAGTTTACTAAACAAGCAGATTTGGCTCCCAATTTTTTTAAAAATTGTTGTAATGTTCATATTTGGCTCTTTGGCTAATAAGTTTGCCGACCACTGTTCTAGGAGGTGTTACTTTACTACACAAAGTTGCGCCATGAAACATAATATAAAACTTATATTAAATTTTGTAGTTTATACGAGTGTCACTCTCTAAAGAAAGACATTTGACATTTAAATCATAACTTTTTTTCAAAAATGTCAGATAAATATTTTTTGTTATTTTCGTGAAAGAGTGACTTAATAACGTTTAGAAGGACACGAGACAATTTATTTCAAAAATAAGAGACGCAGAATCTATATTTTCTTTTAAAAGCATAAATAGCATCTACCTGTGTCACTGTTCAATCATCTGAATTGTGACTTTTTCCATTAAGGAAAGTCAAAATCAGTTTTCAATTTTGTGAAAAAATCACCAAAATTGTAACTCTATAGAATAAAAAAATTAAAAACTTATTTCTCTAAACTACACAACAGACTGCAGAAATAAATTTCAGAAAATTTTGATACATTTATTATTTATGAGCATAAGTCTTTAAAATTGTACATACACTTTGCATTGGAATTATAACTTTTCCAAATATGCTAGTTAAAAAGATTTCATATTGGAAAAGAAAATGACCGAAACTATAAGAACTCAATGGGTATTTGAGAAATTTATTTCATGAATTTGTTCTGCAAAAACTGTTTTTCACAACATAAATAGTTTTCTCTTTGAACAAACATCATATACTTCTTCCAAAATGAGTAGTTCAAAACGTTGTAGAAGTGTTTTTGAACCGAAACTGACGTTACAGTTTCCATTCTAGGGAAAAGGTGACAGAAATTTGCAAAATAAATTGAACACTGTAGAAATTAATTTTACAAACTTTCCATGTGTCGTGCATCACTTTTAGCATGGTGCCATACACTGAGTTATTTTTCAAAAATGCTCATTGAAATTCCTTAATTTTAGTAATAAAAAAGAGTAACTGAAATTTTATTTATTTAATGGACAATTTATTTTATGACTTTACAAAGTGAAATCAATATTGTAAGGACATAAATATTTTCCACCAGTATCACTTTTCAAAATACGGTGCTGTACACCTTGCATTTGATTTGTAACTTTTTTCCAAAAATAACTGTCATAAATTTTTCCTTTTAGAGAAAAAGAGGCTTAAATTGAACCTTAGTATGAATGATTAAAATATTCATTTTACCAATTTGCACCTATATTTTTACAGTATTAATAGCTAAACTACTATGTGTGCCTCTATTCAAAATGACTCAGTACAGTTTGCCTTTGGGTACATAGGAACTTCGTCAAACCTGGAACTCAAAATAAGCTTTCATTTCGATAAAAAGTTACAGAAACTTGTTGTAGTTCATTTACGTCGCACTAGAGCTGCACAATGGGCTATTGGTGATGGTCTGGGAAACATCCCCGAGGATGATCCGAAAACATGCCATTACAATTTTGATCCTCCGCAGAGGGAATGGCACCCCCGCTTCGGTATCCCAACGACCTGCACGCGAAGTCGAGCACTTTACGGTAGAACAGTTTAACGAGGATCAATACCGCACACCCTCGGTCCCTATGCAGACTGATCCAAGTCGTCACCCACCCGCACACTGACCGGAGCCAGTGATACTTAACTTTGGTGATCTGCTCGGAACCGTGTCTTAACAATCAGTCCACTGCGGGACAGAAGGATACTTTAGAAATTTAGTTTAGAAATTCGCACTGTGAAACCTTCATTTCAAGAGATAAAATAGTTTATGCTTCCATCGTAGGTGACAAAAACCTTGCATTATTATTAGGTTATTTCTGAATATTGCAGTCAAAAATGTTATCATTTAGATAAAAATCAAATGTCAATGCAACACTTAATGGACTTCTAAAAAATCTATTTCACGAATTTGAATTGCAGTACCTATTTTTTTATGAACTGAATGTATGGTACTTTTTTAAACCGTGCTGCACACTTTGCAATAAAAAAATTTTCTTAAAATGGGAGCTAAAAAATATTTCATTTCAGATAAAATTTTACCGGAAAAAATAAGATACCATGGACGATTTAAAAGTTATTTTACACATTTGCAAAGTCACAACTATTTTTTTAATACAAATAGTCTCATTAGGACTCACACTGGGTGATTTTTATCACGATAAGTGATTTTTAAATCATTCCAATGCAAATCACAATGTGTGATTATTAAATCACGCAAATACAGATTACGATGCGTGATTTTTGAATTGCACGAATGCGGATCACAATATGTCATTTTTAAATTGCACAAATGTGGATCACGATGTATGATTTTTAAAATGCACGAATACAGATCTCGATGTGTGATTTTTAAATCATGTAATACAAATCGCGATGCGTGACTTTTAATATCGATCATGAATATCGATCACGAATATCGGTCGATCACGAATATCGGTCGATCACGAATATCGATCATGATGTGATTTTATAACTCACTCAAATGTGGATCACGATGCATGATTTTTAAAATCACACAAATATGGACTGCACTGTGTGATTTTCAAATTATAGAAGTACTTGACTAATAGTCAAGTAATAGTCTCCTTGACTAATAGTCAAGTATTTCTGTGACAAAATATTTTAAAATTCATTTAAAACATGACGCTTATTCTATAATTAAAACTACTCTGTACCTAAATGTTTCACTCAAATGTCTTGGTTAAAAGATAAATACAGAGTAGGACTAATTTATATCAAAATGAATAAAATACATTTTATTTTAGTTGATATAAGTAAAAATCATTCAAAAATACATTAAAAATAAATCTTAATTAAAATACATTTTATTTAAGATAATATGGGTAAAAAATAACTCATAGACAACTACATTACAAGTCTTTATAAATCTAGTACTGCACCAACCATGCAAAAAACTTTGTGTTTTTTATTAAATCAAATTTATCAAGGAGTTGGTATACATCCATGCAGATGCTTATCATTAATATTCCATTAAAAACATTAATGTAGATACTTGAATACAGATAACTGTTAGTACAGATGACTGTAGACGATTATAATCAATATTTTTTTTTAAAAAAAAACATGAATTTGTTCTATGAATTAAATTACTGCCGTCCCCTATGAGCTCCTCTTCCGCGATTCCCAATCCTACCTCGTGAATTACCTCGAGAATTTCCTCCCCTATTAGATGCACCAGGACCACCTCCTCCTTTAGATTTTGGGGGAGGTGATTTAGGACGAAGAGCTTCAATTCTTTCAGTACAGCCAGTAAGATAGTCTTCGGGTGATTTGTTGAAATACGAACTGTACGTTTCAGCATTGAAATTGCTGTTCGTCAACGCAGGTCCGATACTCAGCCATCCGGGTCGAACGGTTACGTCACGCCCGAACACGTGTAGACGTCTTCTACCCAAGCAAAAGTGTTCAATGATGTGGAAAATTTCTTCAGGCTTAGCAATACTTCCATATTCAGGTTCTTCAGAGATTATGAGGTCAATATCTATGTTGGCGTGTATGAAATCGCCATCAGTACTTCTTCTTACGGTACCCTTAATGCCCATCAGGCAATGTTCCTAAAAAAATAATTTCGTATGTTTTTAAAGTAAAAGAAATTTTACAGTAAAATAATCATTTTTATATTTTATAACACCTTAGCACATACATACTTTGCAAAAAATATACATGTATTAAGAGAGTTAGAAAACAAATGGTCATAACTGTAAGAGATTATATAACCTGCCAGAACTTGCTCTCACAATGCAATAGGAAAGATTTTAGTTTAGCTACCTTTGTAAATATGGCCACCAAGATTTTCGGCGATGTTATGAGGGTAGATTGCCAAGTTAACTACAAGCATCATGGAAACCTGTTATGTGTTATGGAAGATGTGGCTCTGTAAGGACATCTTCCATTTGTTAACCAGCTATGTTTAACCTTCAGGGGTTATTTTTTTGTGCAAAAAAGGAATAAAAACACATCCATTTTATTGCGAGTAAATGCGTATTTTGAAGGTTACAGGGATAAATTTGGGGGGGGGGGAAATAAAAAAAGCTGAAAAAGAGAACCCAAAAATGTTCTGTGCAAAAACAATCTTAAATATTTGAAAAACATCTGAAATTTCAAGAAGAAAAAAAGTCTAAGTAGAAAGCATCCACAGAATATTATCAACAATTCAATTAAAAATAGCCATGCACGAATTTTTTATGTATGATTGCAAAATTTGTTGTGTGCTTTTTAAACCAAATCTTGGAAATAAAAACCTTGGAGAAAGATTTTAAAATCACGTTAATATGAATCTCCACGTCATTTTAAATCATGTGAATACAGATAACCATGCATAATTTTAGATCATGTAAATACAAATGATGGGTATTTATAAATCGTGAAAATACAAATCTTGATTTGTGATTTTGAATCACATTTACATAAGTAGAAAAAAGCTTTACGTTTTTAATTGGCGTAAATTTTTAATAATTTTTTTTTTTTCAGGGGTTCAAAAAAATGACCCTTTTTAAAAAGGGTTTATATTTCTTTTTATTAAATTCATAAAAAAAAACAATAAAATAAAATTTTTAAAAAATAAATAAATAAATAAAAAACACAATTCCGTAGAAAAGCAGAAGAAAACTTATCCCTGAATATAATTATAAACTATATAAATATTTTTACAGTTCTTTAAAATTGATAATTCCAATTGCAAAATGCAATATTCGTTTCAGATACTAGTTTATAACCTTGTAAAAGAATAAAATAGAAAAAAAAAGTTTTTTTAAAATTTGTTACAAAATGCTACAGAGTTGACAAGACTGTTTTTTATTAAACACAAATTTCACTTTAATTTAATGTGTACTTTAATTTGCGATTTGAGCACTTTAAAGAAAAACAGTATAGGGCTATGACACTTAACCTTTAAAAAAAAACAAGTCTTGGGCAGTAAGACTTAACTTTTAAAAAAAATCAGAATATACCAGGCAGTGGCACTTAACCATAAAAAAATAATAAAAACATTACAGTAAGATAAACAAGCCAAGGCACTTACATCCTTTAATTAATCCATTTATTAAAAATATTAAACAGCAATTATTGATAATAACTGAATTACATACACTAATATTTTCTTAATTTTTTGTAAGAAAAAAGAATTTAAAAATAAAAAACACAACTTTTAAAAAAAAGTTTCTTTTTTAATATAAAATAAAACGAAATAAAAACGTTAACAAATTTAATAAATATGATGTTTGATGCTAAGAAATATACTAAACTCCATATTATCTGCAAAATTAAGTGGCTCACGAAGCGCGGACGAGCAAATTTGTGGATAATCCGAAAAATGCTAAAAAAAGAACCACATCAATTTTTTTAATATAAACATTGCATAAAAAAATTTTATACATTTTTATTCTATAATTTCTTACACAATGTTTCTCTTACTTTAAATTAGTAATTGTTATAATTAGATGTATCATGAAGCAAAATATTAGTGCTAGGGAAAAAATTCCTGAAAGACTGAAAAAATTCTGCAACAGGGATAAAAACAACATAGTGCCTGTGTAATAATAAACAAGACTTAATACATGAGTTGCTATAATAAAAAAGACTCTCCAATGAAGGGTCGTACTAAAGAACATATATTGTATTACAATAAATAATGATTTTCTTAAAAGTCTTTTCAAAATTAATATTAAAATAAAATTTTAAAAAAAAATTCCACTAGTAAGAAAAATAAAACAAAGACCAAAATAAAGAAAACACAATAAACAATTCATACTTAAACATTCATACTTCAACTTATACGCAATTGCTAAAAGAATTACTAATAAATTAAAGTTATTGAAAAACATAATCAATTTTACAAAGCAAGCTAAAGCAAAAAAATTTAAATGCATACTTTAGTTCTCTGAAATATAGCTCGAGGCTCCAAATTCTTCGAATGGCCAGGATTATTTATATTAGTTTTAATCCAGCAGATATCTTCACATCTACGAAAACCCCACTTCCTTAAACACTACAAAAATATTTTAAAAAAAAAAAAAAAAAAAAAAAAAAAACAGAAAACAATATTTACATTTTTTTGATTTAAAAATAATAAGGGAACTTAATCAAGTAAAATGTAACTACAATAAACTGATGACAATCCATGAAATTAGATGGCTAAATAACTATTAGTATGCTAATATTCAATGAAATGGTTTAAAAAATTACCTCTTTTAAGTATCTACTCATAGTTTATTGAACAAGAGTAGCACAAATTAATGATTGGGTTTTAAATATTTCTATTTTTGAAACTATTACACATTCTACGATAACTGAAAACAGAAATTAATAAAAATATTTAATTTTGTTTTCAGTGACAGGGTTCAACGTGTAAAAACATCTAATCTGTAATAATAAGTCCGTGCACTGCTTTTTGTAGTTTCACAATGTCAATGTTTCCAAATGCATTCTGCCTTGGAGGTTTACCACAGTTAAGGTAAACCTCAGTTACCTGCATGTTCTAAGACGAGAGTTTTTGAATCCCCATTTATGCAGCTTTGGAAACCATTGACAGTATGAAACGAGCTTGATTACACATGAAATGCTTGTCTTATAACAAAAGAATCACACATTGAATGTTTGCATCCGGAAATTTTTTTTATACGTTTCTTTAATTTTGTGATTTACTTACTGTAATAAGTACAATAGGCACAAAAACATAAATATTTAAAATATGGTCATTGATTTGAACGAACTCTTTAATATCAAAATAAAACAGATAAATTCTTCGGAAAGAGATCATAAAATTCTTTTAAACTTATTCAAAGAATAAAATATGTATTTTCCCAACATACATTAAGCAAAATAACAAAAACACTTCTAAATTAACTCATTTTTTATAGTTCTCAAGAAATATGTAGTGAATAATTTTATAACTTTAGAAATGCTTAGGTCATGAGATTTCTCATACATAAAGCTTTCAGTGGCTTGGAAACCGGCAATAAATTATGAACAAGAATGTTTTTGAACACCCTATGCCCTTGGGTTAATTATTTAATTACTTTGGTCATTATATACAATAATAAATTGCACAAAATTTCCTAAATTTAGCAATTTAGCTTACTATAATTGTAGAAATATTCAATTAAATTAAACAAAATTTCTGGTGTAATTTTTAATTAATAACAAAAATAAAATTTCAAAATATGGAGAAAAAAATTCTTTCAAAATTCCTCAATATATGAGCATTTAAAGTAGTTATTTCACACAGCACATGCGTGGGACACATTGGAAATTTTTTTCCATGCATTAATTTTGCTCTTAATTGTATTTGGTAACTTATGAAATAACACTTGAATATCTTGAAAATGTAAAAAGTTTCTAAGAATTTTTTAAGTAGGCTTTGTATTTTTTTTAAAAGGAAAAAAAAATAAAGCTCTAAATAAAAGGCTTCACACAAATTTCATTTTGTGTCATATAACAAAATTTAATAACAAATGATAATACCCTAAAATAATTACTAAGAAAAAAAAATGTGATGGTATAAGAAAAGGAAACATGCGAAATAAAACATGCTTTAATAGGGGATGGTTCTATATAATATTGATGACATTTTGAATAAATCTTGTTGAATAGTAAAAAATAAAATTCGAGGAAAATTCCTTACCAATCAGTTTTTTCTCCAAATTTATGAAAACTTCTTCTTAGAAAATGGTTAGAACCTACCTAAATTTCTTAGATTTTCAAATTGGATTTTTTTCCTCAAGTTACCAAATATGACTCAAAACAAAATTTTGAAAATAATTTTTTAAATGTTTTCCCCACGTGTGCAGTAAGGATTACTTTAAATGTTCATATCTTGTGCAATTTTTAACGAATCTTTTTCAAATTTTAAAATGTTTTTACTTTTAGTTAAAAATTATTCTAAAAATTTTATTGAATATTTTTACTTATATTAAGAAAACATAATGCACTTATATTAAGAAAACATAAGGCAAAAAAAAAAAAAAAAAGAGGTTCTAAAAAAAAATTCTGCATATCCCTGAATATCTAAGCTAGGTTTACGAAATTTTGTGCCATTATTGCATATGACAAATAAAGTTTTTAATATAATATACAAGCTTATTGTTACATTTTTTTGCATAGTGTGTTCAAAAATACTCTTTATTTTGTTACTTTCTTATTGCCCGCCCCATAAACCTCTGAAAGCTTTAAACTTTATTGATTTGTATGAGAAATCACATGAATGACAAAAGTAATGACATAAACCCTTCTAAGAAGTTATATTTTAAGCATTTCTGAAAAAATATGAAAAATGTGTTACCATAGAAGTATTTCCATAATTTTGTACAACCCCTGGATATACTACAATAAAACTTGATTAACTTGAAACAGTACTGGAAATGAATGAACATTTAATTCAAGACAACAATGATCAAGAAAAAATTGAACTGAATGAAAACTGAGAAACTGAATACTCTTTTTTTTTTTGTAATTTTGTTTACAGATTTTACTAGAAAAAACCAAATAGACATTTACATCCACAGGAGGCACTATTTTCAAAACATTTTATGGAAAATAGTATTAAGTAAAAAAATAAATAAAAATAAAGTGAGGGCAATAAAAAAGTACTCAAAAGAAAAGAATTGAAGATACTAAGGAGAAAAATGCTAATACAAAAGTTAAAAGACAAGTTTGCAATATTCAATTTCATATCCCCCCATTATTTGTTTTATATAAATGCCTATTTTGACTGTATTTATTTGCTGCAAATACAGCTTATTTAAAACAATACAGCTTTTAGTTCTGTTCTTGTCATAAAGGTTACAAACTATAATCATGAAATTTAAAAACATAATTTGTACAAAGCGATAAAACAAATAAAGCATTTATGTTAAATAAAATGGTTTTATTTATTTAAAAGAAAGCTATTTTTACTAGAAAGGTAACCTAATTGGAATGTTATTTTTTTTTTATTTATTTAATAATACAAAAAAGTAACAAATTCAAAATGCATAATAAATTTACTTTAAAAAACTTATATATAGTCGAACCTCTATTTAACGAAGTTGCTAAATCCCGATAATAATTTCGTTATATGGAAAATTCTTTAAATAGAAAATTGTCTTCTAAAATGCTTAAATAACACAAAACAGGTTTTAAATTCATAAACACTAGACATAATTAAAAAAGCAACTGATACACCTTTATCTTTTAAAGTAGTTTCTACCATTTATTTTATAAATCTTAGCCATAAAAGAATGCTGCATTGAAAGCAAGAAAAGAGCAAAACATTATCCAGTGTTACACTATCATGTTACATACAGTGTTACAATACATTTTCAGCTAAAAACAGCTAAATGTATGCATAAAATTTTGACTGTATTTATTTGCTGCATAAAATTATAACTGCCAAGTGATTTTAAATAGGGAAAGTGGAAGTTAAATAGGGAAGTGGGAAATAAGGAAAGAGGATCTCAAAGAAAAATTCATTAAATAGAAAATTCACTTTGCTACTTGGAAGTTATTTTACGAAGAAATTTCCAAAATGTCCTTGGTTCCTCGAAAAAATTCGCAAAATAGAGAAATTCGCAAAATGGAAGTTCATTAAATAGAAGTCTGACTGTATATAGTTTCATATTGTTCTGCTAATCAAGAAAATCTAGACTATTTCTAAGATATTAGTAATAATTATTGTATTTCATTATTTAATAAATCTATCTACATATTCTACACAACAACTACAGATTAATAAATACTGAGAAGGGGCATAATTTTACATAGAAATTCATTTCTACCAAAACGAAATGGCATTACAAAACAAAACTTACTTGTCGTCCCAAATCTAACCCATCAGATGAACCACACCACAGGAAAATAAAAGACCTAGGAGCAGCAACTTCTTCGATTTCTAACTTCATAATCTGCAAGCAAATATATAGCATAATCAGCATCTAACTTCATATTTAGCATAGTTGAATATTGAAATATATCTGTGTAAAAATTTAAACAATGAAACAAAATAATTGCTGAGCTTATGAAGAAATGGTCTGAAGTGTTCAAAGAAAATTTTATAAAAAATTCCACAGTTCAGAACTCAGTTTAACTCATTCCTGTTTCAAGATGAGGGAAAAGAGTTTGCAAAAAAATCTGACTTTTTCTCTAATGTTACTAGACAATGAAATAGAAAATATATTATTAGATAAAATTTCCTTGGAACACTGTAAATTCATATAAAAAAAAAGCAGGCCAAGGCGGGTTTTGAAAAGTCAGATTTCTCTGAATGTGTTATTATTAGTTGTACAAATAGAACATAAATTCAATTCTCCATGTTTTTGAATATTTATATGAGTTTTAAATATTATTTATAAGATAATATTCTGAGAGTTTAAATATTTAAATATAAGTTTAAAGATTATGTGATTTCAAATATAATTTATATGAAAATATTTGTATGAGTATGCTTTTACAATATTTATATGAGTAAGTTTAAAACCGCATATAATACATGAATTTTTTTAAACCCTTTTCTTCTCTCTCGAGTCAAAATGACGGGATGCAGTTTCACACTGTATTTTTCATGCCCGTGACATTTACAGACCTGGTAACTTTGTAAAAAGGATTTCAGGAGATATTATTAAAAACATCAGGAGTTTTGGGAGTCTTTTCAGGAGTGTAACTCGGAACAAATTTATTCATATTTTTGTGCATAAATTTAAAGATACATTACTTTAGAAGGGTATAATTAATAGAAAAATATTGAAAATNCATAGAGGAAAAGGTGTAAATATGGGCACCCTCTTTTGTTTTTTGGATAAAGTTACTTTCAATTTGAAAATTTCTAGATTTTTATCTTTCATTAACAACTATAACAAGTTTCCTAAATGCGAGAAGGCAAAACAATGAATAACATCAATTATTTCATTTCGAAAACGATGATTTTCAAAAATCTTTTAAAAAAGCACCAGAAAAAATGGGGTGTAAATATGGGCCCTCTTTAAAAAAGCCGCCAAAAATAGTTTAAAAACAGGATAAAACAATACAAAATGGTAGAGAATTTATTTATTACAGGAAAAAAAATTATTTACATAAATCGCAAACATAACTGGCTCTTTCACCCCCGGCACAGTGCCCACATTTGGCACATAACGCATCTTACCCACACCTCTCCTCGAGTGTCTTCAGAGAACTTTCCATCACAAAAACTGCAAGTTGCATCGCTTGAGTCTGGTTTATCCCCACCGTTGACATTTATTAGATTCGTATCATCATCGCTGTAGATAAGAGTAGGGTCATCGAGTCTGATGAGTCCGATGATGAATCGTATCGTTGCGTGGGCCGAATTTTCTTTTTTTGAAGGCCTTTCGTCTTCCCACCCTGCCCTCTTGCGGGTCTCTTACTCCGGGAAAACTCAAGGACGTCTTCTTGAGAGCACTTGTCAAGCGTCTTGGTCATCTGATCCTTGTATGGTAATCCGGTGATGGGGCTGGACCTTGCTGCTTTGCGTCCACGAGTAGTGGTTATCTTCTTAATGTTGGGAATAGGAGATATGTCGAACGGAGAAATTGCACTTGAAGTTCCCGGGGAACATTGAGGTATTTCAGCTGCCTTATCAGTTGGCATAACTAGAGCCTGATGTGCTAAACTCCACTAAAAAAAGTTGGTGTAATTATGGGCACCCTTTAAATGGGGGCGCATATTTACACCAATCCCACCTAAGAAGGATGGCCACTATCACAACTAACCTAAAAGCGTGCGTGACTAAAGGTGTGCTTCAAAAAATAGCTTAAGATCTCCGCTTTCCGGATATCACTGTCAAATTATTTTTAACTGAACATAAGTACATGAAAAGAAAACGATTTCACATACCTCTCAAAAGTTTGCAGTCCAGAATAAACACCAATTTGCACAATAACTCACGCTGCATCCACACTACTTGAAAAAATGGTTTCAACTGCTCTGTACAATCTTATATCAGCAACTGGCGCCATATACAGTCCTTACCGCCAGTCTTCAGTACCTCCCATAGCTACTAGGGAGGGGTGCCCATACTTACACCTGTGCCCATTTTTACACCTTCTCCTCTAATAAAGAATGAAATACAATAATGAATCTTAGAAAATATTAGATTTCTGTTTGTAGCAGCAAGTGTTATTGTTTGCTCCCGAATCGACAGGAAGACGCATAAAAAAATTCATTATTTTATCGTCTGCAATTATTATTCCAAACATATGAGAGTACATTTTTATTATTAACATGACGAATCACAAAAAATAATAAAATTTAAATTATTTCTCTATTATAAAACTCAAGTAATTCATTAATTGAATCTATTAAAGAATATCAGATGTCGCACACTAGATCCAGCTGATTCACTGCGATAATTTTTTCAACCTTCAAACATTTATTAAAAAGATGAACAAGCGAATTTATAATTATTTTCACTATTTGATTTTATTTGAGTTAAATGAAATAGATTATTATTTTTTTAATGGTTTTTCCCAATTATTTGAAAACTGTTATCTATGTGGAAGATGATGTATGATTTACTTCATTAACCATCACTTAACAATTTTTTTATTCGGTACGTGCTGAGAACTCAGCTCAAAAATATATCATTTGAATAACTTTACATTTCAACGAAATTGAACAGAATAATTATGGCTTGCTGGCAACTTTTCATTGCACTTCTGTTGAATTTGGGATTGACTTTAAGTTTGTCGGTACGTAACTTAAAGCATAAGCTGTTGTAATTTAGATAATGTATTTGTGTTATATGTAATCATGTTTTAATGAATCTAAATTTACTATTCTTTTTTATCAATACGATTGGACTATACGAGTTTTAAATTTTTTTTTATAGCTCTGAGTTTATAAAGGTTCAGATTTTAAATAATTCGAGTAAACCTGTTTTAAAATTTATACGTTGACAATTGGTAATTAAGTATACTTGATTTTGATCGTCCTATAGTGTAGGCAATATCTATGAATCTCCAACGCATTTGAACTGTTCGTGACATAGCAGTCGCAATCTTTGCACGTAAACACTTCGCCGACCGATCGGGGAAGTCTACTCCTTTTGTTAACTATCTGTACAAGACCGATAAGAGAGATCTCCCTGACGTTTGGCAATAGTTGTAGCTGTTAAAAAATACGCTGCAGCTAGCTATAACTGAAGCACAATTCGTTCGGACGGTAAANGAAAGGGGCGGGGAATAGGATTACGTGACGTCATCTTAAGAAAAATGTGAAAATTAGCTACTGGGTTTATTTTCCGGGTAAAATGTATATCTTTGCGGAGTGCCCGGAGTACACTGGAATTTCCGGAGATGCTCCGGAAATTCCGGGGTTGTTACCGGGTATGCATTTACAGGCCAGAGTGTTCAAAAGTTATGTGCCAAAAAAGACTGAAACAATCTATACACCAGATGGCATTACCAGACTAATTGTAATGTGTTTAGAGATAGTTAGTCTATTTTAAGATAGATGTCAGCCCTCATCAAACATGTAAATTTGCAATATGTTTCTTGCAATCATAACTCAGTTAGTTAGAATCTTGGTAAAAACATGTAGTTTGAATTCTGTGATAAAATATACTTTTTTAACCTTGCAAGGTACGTAGCAAAATTTTTCAACAAAAAATAAGCACCTTTTAAGCACTTTTGAAGCATTTAAAAAATATTTTAAGAACTTTAAAAAATATCATAATTAGGCAGGGTTGGCAATTTTTTGACAACTGACGGTTCTAACTGTCATGCCAGAAAAAAAATGTTCATGCCAGAAAAAAATGTCATGTGCTTCAAAAAATAGCTTAAAATCTCCGCTTTCCGGATACTGTCAAATTATTTTTAACTGAACATAAGTACTTGAAAAGAAAACGATTTCAAATACCTCTCAAAAGTTTGCAGTCCAGAATAAGCACCAATTTGCACAATAACTCACGCTGCATCCACACTACTTGAAAAAATGGTTTCAACTGCTCTGTACAATCTTATATTAGCAACTGGCGCCATATACAGTCCTTGCCGCCAGTCTTCAGTACCTCCCATAGCTACTAAGGAGGGGTGCCCATATTTACACCTGTGCCCATTTTTACACCTTCTCCTCTAAACAACAAAATAGTTTACAAAATAGCGATTACAAAAAATAGTTCTGAAGCCGTCTGTACTCCAAGTTCATTTTTTAGTTTTGTATGAATAAAACCGAAATTTGAAACAGTTCTTCCGATTGATGCTCAGCTGTATAGACTAGAAAGTTGACCTACTTAACTATTATAACATAATAGTTAATATATATATTATAACATAATATGTAATTAGGAAATTTACTCTATTAACTATAGTAAATATTGATAGTAACTTAAATAAACCCTTGAATTGATTAATTTAATAAATTATTAACTCATTTAAACAAACATTTACGGTTTTTGTAAATCATAATTAGTTTACTTATCAGGGAATATATCATATTCATGATTCATTGGAAATATTTATCTACATATAAGCAGGAGTGCAGAAAATTCTCGGTTCCTAATATTTCCTCAGAACTAAGTTTTTTTTTTAATCAGAAGATAACAAGAGAATTCTAATCCATGACCCGTCTACCACTGAGGATATTTTACGTCAGAACTGTGGTCCGAGCAAGCCGGGTGTAGAATTTGAATGGAACAGCCAATAGTGGGATTTGAACCTGGTTCACCTCATTGGAAAGCGAATGCTCTATCCCCTGAGCCGCCACGACTCTAAGTACTATATTGCATTACTTTAAAGCACTTTTAAAATTGTAAAGTAACTTCATGCAAATATATATACAGTATAGGACCCGAAATTCGGCACTCACGGGACCGACGGAATTCCGTACTTTGGAATTTGCCAAATTTCGGATCTCTTCCAGAAATTCCTATATGGCGCCCATATATTACGATAATTCAATTATGCTGTTAATTTCAGAAAAACCAGTAAATTTAGCTAAGTTCCGATTGTAGATTATGATGGGGTGAGTTTAAAACTGTCCCATCTTAAGAAATTTCATTAATAAAAATAATAATCTATATAATATATTCAAGGAGAAATAACCCAAAGAAGAAATAATTCAAGATGAAATAATCCGAATCCTCCAAAAAAGAAATAATCGTTTTTTCTTCTGAGGCGAGATCACTGTTCTCATTTTTTCTCTACATAACATTTTGTTTTAACAAAAGACGCTCACCTTGCAAAAAAAAAAAAAAAAAAAAAAAAAAAAAAAAAAAAAGAAAGAAAGCTAACAAGGAACTGTAAAAAAGTAACAATTAATGCTAAGAAACTAACAATGAAGAACTACAAAAAAGAAGCAAACAACTCAGGAGGATAAAAAAAAAAGTTAGCAATTAAAAAAAGTAACAGTTAATAACAAATAAAAAGATAAATAAATCTAATAAACAAAAAGCAAAAGGGATAGAATTCATTTTGTACACCACTTGGTAGTTTCAATGTCAACAGGGTGTGGCCAATTTATGGTCAAACAGGAGAGGCAAATGTGGGGGCAAACCAGTAAAGCACTTGCACAGCTGTCAAGATTGATTAATCAGTTTCTTCCAACTTGCATTTCTTTATTTTGTTAATTGGAAATGCAGATGTTTTTACTTTTCAATTTAACTTTATTTTAAACTGCTTTAGAAACAGATGTTTTGTTTGACACAGATTTTTTTTCATGCTTTTTTTTCTTTTTAAAAGATAAAATATAGTTACTTACTTCAAGAGAAAAAATTCCAAATAAAAAGAGAATATGACTGACTTTTTTTTTCTCATATCAATAAAAATTTCTTTAGAAAAAAAAAATAGGTTGGATTAAGTGCCGAATTTTGGGTCCTGCCGGATTTCCGGATGCCGGATTAGGGGTCCCATACTGTATATATACAAATAATAATATATATATATACAAAAGTAAGATTTAGAGAAAAGTAAGATTTGGGCACTATACAATTTAAATAAATATTATTTAGGGAAAAGGACAAACTTCAATACATACTTCTTCCCAAGTCCAAAATTTCATATTTGTCATTCCATAAGTTCTTTGATATTCTTCAAGAGGTGCTTCTACTAAAATTACATCAAACTTACAATTAAGTTCACGAAAGTCAAAATTTTCAAGATCACACTTCAGATACCTACAAATAAAAAAAAATCTTAATTTAAAAAAATAGGAGATGAATAATAAATAAATTGAAAATTCATTAGAACCCTGCTACTCCCAATACTTGCATATTGAAATTCAAGGCAATCAAAACTAATTTCATTATATAAAAATAAGTTACATTTAATATATGATTTTTAACAATATTGTACACTTTGAAAGAACTCTTGGAATAATAATAAAGATTAAATAATGTCAATAGATATTAAATACAAATACATTTGTATTTAATCTCCATTGACATTTAATCTCTTTTGATAATAAAGCATCATTAAATCAATATTAACTTTTCACTGCTTCTCAACAGTTACAAGCTAATAAGTCAAAATAATTTTATTTAGTCTACAGTTTTACCATTATTTAAAAATTAGTCTACAGTTATTTACCATTATTTAATTTAGTCTACAGTTTTACCATCATTAATTTTACACCTACAGATAATTTTACTTAAAAATTGAATCGTTATAACTTTTCAATAAATGTTTAGTTCTAATAAAAAATATGATAATTTTGCATTAACAAATTATAAAAGATTTTACCTAGTGTAATTTGAAATGAACTTATTGAACAGTTAAAGATTGAGTAGTACTTATTATGGACATACACTGAGTGGCCAAATTATTATGACCACCTCAGAGTTTTATGCAAATGAGCTATTGCGTCACAGCGCTGCCGTTAGAGGGCAAGATAACTATAACACGGGAATGCTGGACAAGTGAGTCCTCAGTTATATTGTGTTGCTTGCTCAGATATGGGAAAAAAAGTGATTTAACTGAATTTCAACGTGGAATGATTGTGGGTGCGAGAAGTGTCGGAACCAGTATCAGCAAAACGGCTGCTCTTGTGAAGTGTTCTAGAGCAGCAGTTGTTTATGTGTACAATGAATGGACAATCAAGCAAGAAACCGGGTCTCAACGTCAGACTTGTGGTCGTCACAGTGTACTGAATGCTCGATCAGAGAGAAGGCTGGTCAGGGTTGTGCAGCGCAACAGGAGAGCAACAGTGCGACAAATTGCAAGTGATCTTAATCAAGGAGCAACTGTGAACGTCTCTGAACGGACTGTTTGACTCACATTGCGCCGTATAGAGTAAGGAAGCAGACGACCTGTTCGTAAGCCTCTACTGTCTACTTTAAATAAGCGCAGACGTCTCCAATTTGCAAAGGAGCAAAAACATTGGACAGTAGATGACTGGAAGAGGGTCATGTGGTCCAATGAATCACGGTTTCAAATGCATCGCGCAGATGGCAGGATGAAAATATGGATAAAACAGCACGAAATTATTTACCCCAACTGCATTGCCACGACACTTCAAGCTGGTGGTGGCAACGTTATGGTATGGGGAATGTTCTCTTGGTATTGTATGGGTCCTTTAATTCCTGTACCACAACGCTCTCAGATTAAGTACATCCGTTTATGTCAATGGTGTACTCTGGCGGGGATGGATACTTCCAGCAGGACAACGCTCCTTGTCATAAAGCTGGCATTGTCCTCAGATGGTTCGAAGAGCATGATGGAGAATTTAACTTGCTTCGTTGGCCAGCACAATCCCTAAATCTCAATCCAATTGAGATTTTGTGGGATGAAATTGAACGGGCGCTCAGACAGATGGATCCAGTACCATCAAATTTGCAGGAATTGGCAAGTTCAGTTCAGCGAGCATGGTCTGGCATACCTTCTACCACCTACCAACATCTCATAGAATCCATGCCCAGATGAATTAAGGCAGTAATACGCGCAAAAGGTGGCCCAACAGCGTACTGAACGGGTGGTCATAATAATTTGGCCACTCAGTGTTTAATTAATTTGTTGTTTCAAAATAATAATTATTACACAATTAAATCATAAAATTTTTTGTTTAAAAAAATGCATTTCTGTAATTGAATGATCAGGCATAAAAAGATTACATTGGTGGTGTTGCAGTTTTGGCAATAAGATCATCTTTTAATCTAATAAGCTCCTTAAGTTTAGGATACTCTTCAAATCTATCTGCCAAGCCTAAAACAAAACAAAAAAAAATTGCTTAAAAAATTTATTAATGTAAAATTTTTTTTAAAAATAAGCAATTTATATGTTAACATAGAAATATGAACAGGACAAATAAGAATTAATTCAATTAAAAAAAATTTAAATTTCGACATACCAACATCTCTGATGAAATTTTGTGGCCTTTGTCCAGTATCAACAAAATGTTGACAGTAGTCATTGTGTGGATTGGCACTTTGTGTACCCTAAAAGTATAGATTAAATAAAATAGCAAAATCTCTCAAACAATTGAAGTAACTATAATATAGGCATAAATACTCATGTATATACACCAATGTTAGTTTTATTTGCTTTTACTTAGTTATATCGTGTTTTTGCTATCTCATTTTTTAAAAAAAGAAATTAAATTAAAATTTAGCTAATATAAATGCAAAAATTTTGTATTCTGTTACGTGTGTTACTGTTGATGAGTTAAATTTATCTTTTATGTATTTATTTTTATCTAAAAAAAACAGCACGTTTTATAACAAAAACAAATTTTAAAATTATTTTTTAAAAATATATATTACACAACCAAAAAACTGTGCCTAAAGTAAAATAATAAACCTGAACCTATATATTAAGCCTTACAAATCATAAAAAAGCCCTTCAAATAAAAAATATTATAATAATATATTTCAAAATAATAAACAAGGAAGAAAATTGTATTACACATTTATAGATACAAAGAAATATTTTGATATGAAACAAGAATTATGACAATACAATTAAAAATATAACATTTTCTTTAAATAAGATAAATTTATGATTGTAAATCCATATTCATAGATGCATTTCCGTTTCAAAGGCGAAAATGAATTAGAAACCAAGAATCATTGCCTGTAACTTTAGAACTATTAAATTACATTCAACGAACAAAATATTTCTTTTCATATCTCTAATATTAAAAGAAAATTAACATTAAAAGAAAACATTAAAACCTACAGTAATAATAATACAGAAAATATTGCATTAACACTTACCTTCAAAAACGTACTAGAATCTGTATATGTTCTTACTTCAGACACATCATCTGTTTCACTAGGAGGATTCTAATAAATAAAATAAAACTTCTATTTTTTATTTAAAACACACAATTCAGTTTAAGGAATACATACTAAAATTAAACCATAAAAACACTAATAATTATTGATTTTAGTCATCAATTTTCTTATTTTCTGTTATACAGTTGTATGTATGAAATATATTCTTATCAAGTTTAATAAAAAGTTTTTTTTTTTAAATAAGCAGGCATAAATTAAAACTTTTGCACTATACATAATTAAATATTATTTCTGCTCCAATTAAAAAAAAGAATAAGAAAAAAAAATTGTTCACAAATAACATCTAAATAAAATATCATATGAAATTATATGCAAGTTTTCTGAAAGAAGAGACTTTGCTACATATCAAATTTTAAGCACTTAAACTTTTAATTAATGTTTTTTTTTAATCTATATAAATAACAATTTTTAAATAATTTAAAAAATATTTATTTAGAGTAGCATTTAAAAACACATTTCATATTCTGTAACATTTGTTCGAAACGTCATTATATCAACAAGTTTAAAATATTGAAATTATTAAAAACAGAAGTTGGTGCTCAGTGAATATCTATAATTACTTGTAATTAAAAAGACAATTAATATTTGAATCAAGTTTTGAATATTTTTTTATATAAAATTTAATATGTAAGGTATTTAATATACAATATTTCACATATTGTATAACATGTTGCATTAAGAACATATACGGTATTTAATACAGTTGCAAGCACAAAAAAAAGTTTCTAACATCAAAAATAGATGTTTAAAAAAAATTTTAAAGTTATGACCCATCACTGCCCTGAACGAAACAGAAAACTGAATATTTGATAAAAAAAATATATAATTATTTGGTACAATATTAAATATCACAACGAGATCAATTATTTAATGTGTTTTCAAAAACTTACAAGAATTAATTCAGTTTGACATGTTCCTCATATTTTTCATTGTTCAATAGTCAATAAATATTATCATTAGTAAAAATAATAAACTAAATATCAAATTACCAATTTTATCTATATTTTATCTTTTTATTGTAGTTCTCAACTTAGCTTCAATTTTTTTTTTTACGAATAAATGCTCACATAAAACCCATATTTGAATACTAAATATTAAAAGAAAAAGTTCAGACCAACAAATGTTTTGGCATAGTCCATGTACAAAATTAAGAATTCTAAGAAAGAATAGTAAAACTGTAAGTTGTCAACACAGTAATTCCGTGTTTAATAAATACCTAATATTTAATAAGCACACAACAAAATCTGAAATAATTAATTTAAAGCATAACATGCAGTGAATGGGACTCAATGTAGAGTTTTACTGCAAGAGATTAAATTGGCCATAGTGCGCTAACCAGAAATGACATAATGTAAACTGAATGTGGCAAACAAACAATGTTAAAGCTTTAAAGCTGATGAAAACGAGGGGGGGGGGAATGAAGAAACACTGAGGCATCTGATGGTGGTGGTTGATACCCATATTAGCCTAAAAAGGCAAACTAAAAGGGAAATAACATGAACTTTATTTACACTCATCAGATGGAATCCAATACTCGTTGTTTGTTTCGACAATATATCAAACTCTGAAAGATAATATAAAGTAAACATTTATACGAATTGTGATGTAGGATTTTTAATTTGCGTGAATACAAATTGCGTAACACAATTTTTAGATTGTGTCAATACAAATCACAATGCATAGCTCTTAAATCACACACACATAAATATAAAAATTGATATTTGATATTACAAGCATGTGAATAGGAATGACAATATTGGTTTTAAAAAATACATTTTTAGTTAAATATGAAAATCAATATTCAAAATTAAAATTGTGTGAATGTAAATTGCCATAGTAGTGGATTCCGGCGCAATTCTAAATATTCAAAATAGAGAAAACCCGCCAAACCATAACAATCAAATTAGGAAATTTTAAACTGTTAGTGGAAAAATCATATATATGTACACATCTTATTAACAAGATTTAGCAAAAGGTTTGAAAATTTAAATTGCAGAATTCTCTGAAAATTTTATTGGATTATAAGTTTGATTTGCGGAAGTCTGCAAACCAATGGTCTTGATGCACAAGACATTCAACAAAAAGCACAAAAAAATCACATGTCCTGCTCCTATGAGACAAAGTAGGATAATATATAAAACTTGGAATACAATCAAAATTTCAAGGAACTAATTCAACAATACAGTCAATTCGCTATAACTCGAAGTACGATAACTCGAATATTACTATAACTCGATTTTTTTATGAGGTCCCGACCCTTTTATCTTCAATTTCACGTTAATTGTTCTCGATTACTCGAATTTTACTCCCTTTAACTCGATTTTTTTTGGATCTTTTAAAGCAGAAAAAAAAAACAACCTAGGAGCTGATATCTTGCCCCTTCCTTTGCAACACACACACGATGTTTTTCGCACTCTTCATGGAGAAGCTAAAGTTGTCCCTCTTGAAGTATGTGAACAATGGTTAAACGAAACGTTACCAAATTTACTTAAAGGATACAATTAAAAATGATGTTTTCAATATTGATGAAATGGGTTTACTTTTTAAATGTCTTCCAAATAAGACTAGGATGTTTAAGGATGAAAACTACTCAGGGGGTAAAATGAGCAAGGAACGTTTGACTGTCCTAGTTGGAGGAAATGCGTCTGGGACAGAGAAATTGCCCTTACTTGTTATCGGAAAATACCGAAATCCCCGATGTTTCAAGAATGTAAAAACGTATCCTTTGGATTACAAGTCTAACAAAAAGTTTTGGATGACATCAGTTTTATTTGAAGACTATGTAAGAAAATTGGATCGGAAATTCTTCGCTAAAAAAAGAAAAGTGATACTCTTTATGGATAAATGCACAGCGCATAGTGATCTACCTAATTTGAAAGCAGTAAACTTGCAGTTTCTCCCGCCAAACACAACAGCAAAGTTGCAGCCGATGGACCAGGGTATCATAAAGTGCTTCAAACAGTCTTATCGTAAATGGCTTGTCAGAAAAATGATCTTAAATATTGTAAGCATTTAGAAGATTTATAATTAATAAGCATTAATTAAATAATCCGACAATATTTTGAAAGTCCAAAACCGAAACTAACGGTAAATCGAACTTCCGATATGTCGAAGTTTTTCGTCAGTCCTATCAGATTCGAGTTATCGCGAATTCACTGTATTTAAATGTTAAAACTTCAATAAATAAAAATTTTAATGAAAACATTTTAATAAATAAATTATAAAATCATTACCAAAGCATCAGGAGACTTATTTTCAATGTCGGTTTCCTCTGTTACATTCTCAGAAACTAATTCCTTTTCAGGATCACTATGGGTAAGAAAAATCATTATTTGAAAGATTATACTAAATTGAACAAAGTTATTATGAAAGATTATACTAAATTGAACAAAGTTATAATAAAAGATTATACTAAATTGAACAAAGTTATTATGAAAGATTATTTTGATAAACAGATCATCAAAAATGAATATTTAATAGTACAAAAGTTCTTCACACAAATTTTTATTGATTATTTAGATTGTAGGAATACAAAAATGGATTACAGAATTATACAAAATATTTTGCTTAAAATGCTTACAGAATTATACAAAATATTTTGCTTCATTTGCCTCATCATCTTCAGAACTATATTTTAAATTTATTCTAGTTTAACAAAAAGTGAAGTAACATTTGTGACAAATTTTATTAAGAATAATAATATTAGTTTAGAGTAGTGTTAATAAAATTAATAAAATGCATAACTTTAGACAAGAAAAATTTAGAGATTTTTAAGTACTTTTTATGAAATGTTAATTAGCTTTTATTTTTTTCAATTTTGTTATTCTTCATTTCAGATTTGTGCAAATCAAATTTTTTTAAATAGAATATTTAAAAGAATTTTCTATTTTGAAAAAAAATATAGATATATATGTATATAAATTTGAACAATTTTTATTAAAAGTACATAATTGTATAATTCTATAAAATATCTATAGAATTATACTGATAATTAGTTTAAATGGTCCAACTACCCCGTTTTTAAGTGGACCAATGTAATCCACCTTATTTTCCCCCATCACAATTATTTCTCCCTTTATCATATAAACTTAAATAGCTGCAAGTAATTATAAAATTAGAGATCTAATTTTGTAAAAAAATTATATTTTCTGTTGTGTTCTAAAAAAGTAATTAGAGGTCAAAAAATTATTTAACAAGGCTAAAATACACCTTGTTCAAATAAAAATGACACACATTAACTGAACCATTTACTTCTGTAATAGGATTTGTAATACTAGTGGCGCAGTATTATCATATGGGAAAAACAAACAAAAATATCTATTAGAGTTAAAATAACTGAGCCCTTTCCAACATTCCTCTAGATTCCTCCTTACCCTCTCTTTCCCTTTAGTAAAAATTAAAATTAAATTTGTTGATACCATATATCACGGTATATATGTTGAATATTCAAATCCTCAAAATTTTATGAAAATCAGGGATCTACTTATACAATGATATTAAGGCCAAACATTTGTAGATGACGAAATATCAATGCCTCATAGACAATGAGACAGATATGAATAACTAGCTATAAGAT
>NC_092209.1:54376792-54406398 GCF_043381705.1 Parasteatoda tepidariorum | reverse complement strand
TATATATATATATATTATTAAATTCAAATCTAAATACTTCAGTTAATTATTATAGTATAACACAGATGTGTATAAGCATTAAATATATTCTGCTATTTGACAAACTCTCAAGCATAATAAAGTAAGCACTGAAAATAATTTTAAAATTGTATATTATAATAATTTTAAAACAGAATTTTTCGTGCTTCCTGCAACAAACCTCTCTAGCACTAATATATTTCTGCAACATACTATTAACAATAACAAATATTTCCAATTTAAAGTAACAGAAGCATTGTGTTCACAGAAAAAAAATAATCTATTTAGATAAAATAAAATTTTACATAATTTTTTAATTTAATATGTAATATTTTCTCATTCTAATATTATGGGTGATATTCTTGTATTTTGTAGGGCAAAAAACACACGAATTGTTTCCTTTTTATTTACTGTAATAGTGAAATCCGTAACGGTAACTATAAAAAAAAGATAGACGGCAAGATCATGTGAATCCGACTCTTCAAATAAAGGTTACAAAATGCGTGTTTCATTGGACCCAGCTGTTGTACTAAATAGTATTAGTATAGTATTAAAAATATTGGTTTTCAAAAACTGTGTAAATCATTAGCAATAACTGCCAAAAAATCGATAGAATCATTACTTTAAAAATTAAATATTCAAATACGTGATTTGAATTTCCTTTATTGTCAAAAATATATCATGATATTAAAAACCATGTGAAAATCAATATCTGCCAAAAATAGAATCAAAACGCTACATAAATTTACGATACATTCGGCAAATTGAGCATGTCATAAAGTGATTATTTAAATGCGCGATTCACATTTTATGTGAAGAAAGAATATCAGCTGAGAAATAATCGGAATTTAAAAAACCTCGTGAAATTTGGTAGCACTAGCATTAAAAAGTAAGAAAAAAAGATGCTGAAAAGAATGATGAAATCTCCCTATTAAACGGAAATAATCAAACAATTTATTTGAGTTTTGCAAGTAATAAAATTGTATAAAAAAACACCAGGATGTCTTTTTTTTTAAAATTTGAAAATTCGTAGCAATAACTGCCAAAAATATGATCAAAACACAACATATTTACGATGGAATCGGCATGAGTTGTGAGCAATAAAAATTCAAACGAGTGATTTAAAATTTTTATGTGAATAATATATTAAAGAATTCCACGTTCGGCTGACCACCTGACCGGAACATCTGCTCCTGCACCCCAGAGCCCAAGGTCAAAAAAACTGAGATGGTCACAGTAGGCCTTGGCCCACTATGGGCTGCCGCGCCACTGAGTTTAGTTTAGTATATTAAAAATGTTGAAACTATTTTATTTCAACCAAGAAAAAAAAGAGGGACATTATTTTGCTACTAATCAGAACTTGTAACAATATCCCCACTCACAGTAAAATTACATCATGTAACATACAGTGTTCTTGAAAGAAAAAAAAAAAAAAGAAAGAAAGAATACGATTTTTAGAGCAAAGCAAACTATCACTCAAATTTTCGGATTTAAAAATATATATATAAATCCGAAATACATTATCTAATTCAAATTCTAGCTGAAGTCAGTCATTATCAAATTTTTATTTCAAAAATAAGAATTGAAAAATCACAAGCATTTCTTTCCTGTTCAATGAGCAAGAAAGGCACCTTTTACAACTAATTCTGCAGAAAAGAAAACCATAATTTTTTACTTCATTATATTCTTCATTCAGTTTTGATTGTTCTTAAAGAAGATTGGAAAATCATGAGCATTTCTCTTCCTACTAATGCATGAGAAAATCATTTTTTGAATATAATTCTGGAGTTAAAAAAATCTTTCAAACATTTTTTAATTCAACATTCTTTGTTTTTCATTATTTTCTTATGAGAATAGAAAAATCATGAACATTTCTTTTCTCTGATGTGTCAGAAAGGCATCTTTTGAATATAATTCTTCAGAAAAGAAAAGAAAAAAACAAGAAAAAAAATTTTCCTAAAGGAGGAATCTTTTGCAAAAACTCTAACATTCGGTGAGAATATTGCCACAATTCTGCCATGGGGGCAAAAATTTGAATTAAAATTGAAAAAAATAAATAAAAGTTAAATAAAGGAAATTTAATAAAATGTTATTTATTTTAATTATTTACCAAAATGTATATAGTTGAAAACAACTAAATTTTATTTTTAAAAATAAGATTATGACAAATATTGACACTAACATTGAATATAAACTTTAGCAAACCTCTTAAGCTTTTTGTTCGAAGAGCTTGCAAGTCTATCAGCCTGATTTCCTAATATAGAACTCAAATTGTCAGTGCTTCCTGCCCCAAGCTAAAAAGAAAAAAAAATCACATGATGTGAACATAGGTATTATGTGAATTCATATGATGTGAACATCCACTCAGAAATTAAAAATATCTTTATATATTAAAAAATTCTTTAAATCACCTTTAGATTTAATTTACTGTCATACATTAAGATATGTTTAGTTAACTTTTAAATAAATAAGTACGCATATTATATCTATTTTAAATGTTAAGAAAAAATAAAATCTCACAGATATCACATTTTTCTTTTTAAAAAAAACTTAAATTCTGTGATCAATTCACTTTGTGATATGATATTTTTAGTACTACTTGATGAAATTCTTAACAAGTTTTCTGTTTATAGTTATTTTCAGTTTTTAACTAAACTCCTTTTTTTTTTCCTCCACTCTCTGCAATAAATTCAAAATTTTGAAGACAAAGATCCATGTCAATTAGACAAAAATTTCATTTGCGTATAGAATTGTTGATTAGTGCAAAAATGAAGGTATCGTGAACATTCCCTCTCAGAAGAGCTAAAACTATACAAATTAATAAGAAGGTATACAAACCACAAATTATGTGATGAGGAAAGCTAACAGATTAAAAATTATATCTTATAGAAAAGGGAAATCATCCAAGTTCAACGGTAAAAGACAGTTTGATAACGATCAAGATCATCCAACATTGAGAAAGGTCAACATTTTATGTGATAGACAAGTTAAAAACCATCTCATTTTTGTTCTAAAATAAAGATTTATACAGGAAATAATTGGAGAGGTTAATTTTATTAAGTATAGACTGAGAAAAAAATGCAAGGGTAATAGGGCAAAGACATGGAAACTCAAAGTGTGAAATTTGTAGTTAGGTCTGGCAAACCACAATCTTTTTCTTAAATTAATTAAAGTATAAGAATAGAGCTATGGCATTTCCTCAATAACAGTTAACATAATCAGGAATCGATATCTAAGTGACGTCCAAAATATCCAGATGTAGAATATCAAGAATATCTAAAACATCAACTGAATGATGCTGTTGCTGTTGTTACTTTACGTCGCACTAGAGCTGCACAATGGGCTATTGGCGACGGTCTGGGAAACATCCCGGAGGATGATCCGAAGACATGCCATCACAATTTTGATCCTCTGCGGAAGGGATGGCACCCCCGCTTCGGTAGCCCGACGACCTGCGCGCGAAGTCGAGCACTTTACGGTAGCACAGTTTAACGAGGACCAATACCGCACACCCTCGGTCCCTACGCAGACTGATCCAAGTGGTCACCCACCCGCACACTGACAGTAGCCAGTGATGCTTGACTTCGGTGATCTGCTCAACTGAATGAATACTTTATAGATGTATTTGGATATCTTAGGGACATTAGTGGCAGTGTGAAATTAAACAGAAAAAATAGTTGATACGAATACGATGGAAAACATTTAATTTTATGAGAACATTCCCTTTATTAAACTGAAAATGAAATCTATTGAAATCTATATGAAACACATCTCTTACAACAACAAGCATTCCCCCTCCTGCTACATTTATTAGGAGATTTTGATTAGACACTTTTTGTAAAAGATATTTTAAGGATATTAAAAAAAAAAAGTTCATAATAGAAATTAACTACATTTTAACTACTACAACCATCTAAATATTTTTGTGCAATGCGATATTATTGAGAACAATCATACCTGTTGAGCTAACAGTTCACGTCTTTTTTGAGATCTTTCCTTTAATTTTTTTAATGTGTCCCCCATAATTTTTTTTAGTAAAAAGTTAAATAAGATGAAGAACTTTTCAAATTATTTACATCAACATAAATCGCAAACACCAGTTTACCGGCGGTGTATTAACTTAAAGTTTCTTGTTGCCTATTTCTAGGTGATTGAAGATTCAAGGTTGATGGTATTTAAGGCTTATTCTCACAAAAGCATATTAAGCTATTGTTAACGCTTTATCAATTCGCATTAATGTTAGTGCGAAACATTTCTTGAATTTGAAATCGGTATGCCAGAAATCCATTAAATTACTTAAAAACATGAATATCAAGCTTTAAAAATCAATATTTTGGGTTAAGAGGAAAGTCCAATGTCAACATACTAAATTATTGAACTTCTTGATTCAACAAAAATAATTTATGGTGTATGGAATGATTTCACAAATAAGAGAAGGGAAATTGATTCAATGAATCCAAAGTCATTTATGTTTGGCACAGAACAGCTGATTACGACTTTTGTGCCACCATTAAACTCTGAATTCACTGCAACTGATCACTGCAGTCTCTTAAATTAATATTTTATTTAAATAAACGAGAAGATAATTATGTCCTTTGTGCCTTTGTCTCATTATCAAATAATAACTATTTGAGGAAAATTCTGCTGAGCATATAAATAAAGCCAATAAATTACCCCCAGAATTTCTTTATTCAATCTGATATTTAAAAACATGATCATCAACTTAGAAAATTATGCAATACATTTCAAATTAGTATAGTAATTCTATTTGTCCATGATCTATATGATTTTTTCTCTTTCTCATCATCTCCCAAAGCACAAGTAATTATTCTCTCAGGCGTTCTAGAATTGTAACTCTGAAAGATTCATAACATCTGAAAGATTCTTTAAAACCATTAACCTTCATTTTTTTTCTTCTTTTCACATATTTATGTACTTTCGGGAGGTTTCTTTTCTCTTTCTTTTATGTACATCGCACTAGAGCTGCACAGTGGGCTATTTGTGACTGTCTGGGAAACACCCTTGAAGAGGATCCAGAGACAACATACATACGTCACATCTCGCTTTACGGGGATACAGATTCACTCACCATCCATCCGCAGATCATAATTTGACATGAAACAGAGCACAATCAATCTCTAATCAACAAACATTCCCATAGCAGAGGTATTGTTTTATTATGGGAACTTAGAGGCATTTGTGACCTAAACAGATTGTACTTTATTTTATTACCGTCGTTGAATAGTCAACCCAATTTTGAGTTTACGACTACTAATGTTCTCCTCCATAGCCTTGTAATTTTGAACCCAATCCCGAAGACAAGGGAACTCCTGTATCAAATATTGGGTGACATTTTCGTACGGGGAGGACTTTTTGATGGAATTAATCCGCAATTGCATTACACGGTGAGGAAAACGACGAAAACCTCCCACATTAAACCTGGCGGTGAGGGGACTCTAACCCATAATCTTCTACCCCCGATGATATTTTATGTCAGCACTGTGGTCGGTGCGAGGTGGGTGTGAATCACATCACTGTAAAGCGTACGGCTCCCTCGAAAGATTTAGCGAGCAGTAGTCACCATTTTGAACACAAGATGTCTTCGGATTGAAGTGATGATTGAACCCACACACCCTCAGGCATGGGCGCAACGTCCTACCAGCCAAACTATCCTGTGGTTTCAATTACATTTATGTTTTAATGTTACTCAGACTTCCATTTGACATAAAACTTTACGAATAAAAAATATTTTTGTATTTCCAACTGTAGAGGTCCGCTTAAAATGTGAAAAAATTTACATATACTGGTTCTTAAACAGTTTGATTACTGACAATAACAGAGCTCTTCTATGCGAAAATAGATATCTAGCTAGATAAAGGTAGTCTTAACAAATATGTGGCTTTTATTAATGTGAAAAATTTAGCAGCCTGCATTTTTACTGTTCGCAATTTTATATTTCAATTAAAATGAAATATTTCACATAGGTTAAAACGCTTGAATACGCCCTCAGCGGAGGAGACCGGTTCCATGTCTAGAGCCTGCCTCTCCTCAGATGTAACGGAATGTATTACAATGTTTAGCCCTTCCATAATAATTTTCCACTTCAAATTATCAAAAATATATTTTAATATTTCCACAATCCTTATTTCATTATAAGTTTATATACATATGCATTATGTTTAATGCCATTCTGAGTTTCATACAATTTCCAAGTTTAAAATTTTTTTATGAGTTTGAAAATTAGAACAGATATATAAGTGTTGAGATACATTAAGATAAAAATGAAAAAAAAAATTTTTTAAATTATTGTTATAGAAATAATTTTAAAAAAATGTAAGAATGAATGAAAAATGTATGAAAAACCAACAAACTCAAAACTAGAAAAGCAAATTACTTGCAAGCTAATTATTTTTAAAATTCATTTACATCGGAACAGGATAAAGGATGAAAATCGAAAATATTAACCCAGTATGGTTCTCTGTTCAGTGGGAAAAAGCATCACATTTCATTTTTATATCTATATATATATATACATACGCACACATCGTTTATATTCAGATTTTAGTTCTGAATGCTTTTAGTGTTTACATAAGAACGAATTGCACGGAAATTTTTTTTAAAAAGAAATCTTTTGTATTTTATTTCAACCTAATATAGCAATATGTACACTTGACATTTTTTTAAAAGTTTAATTTGAAATTAACGATACAGCTTCTTTTACTTTGATAAGCATATGTATTGAATAAACATATTCAAATTTCAGTTAACGTTCTCATAATCTTAGTCTTCATAAATTCTCTGACTTTTCTCTACGGTTTAACAATTAACATTCAGGAATCTCGATGGTATACCTCCTGTTAAAATTTCCAAGATAATCAGATAAAAACTTTCAAATTACAAAGTCCAATTAAAAACAATTTGGGAACCCATAAAAAAAAATCCCAATAGAAGATCGAATACTTGATAGAATCGGCACAAATTGAGTTATTTTATTCATTTAATAGCCCATGACACATTTGCCACTTTTGATAAATAGGGTTTAATTTTTTGGCAGTCTCTTTCAATGTGATAGTAACCCTTAGCGATTTCTATTTTTAATGTCGAAACTACATAGAATATTTAAACAAAATGACAAAAATAATGAGCCTGAAGTATAAAAAATATCCCTAGTTATGAATGAGAAAAAGGGTTGCTACTCTTAAAAATCGATTTCTAGAATCTAATTAAATAATATTTGTCGCTTAAAATACACTGAATCATATAATTGTAACTAAAAATTAGAAATGTGGATAATGTATCAAGTATCTAACCATTAATAGGGAAAACTGATTTAAAATTATTTATTATTAGATATTAAGTTTCGTACTAAACAATAAGAAATAATTATATATATATATATATATATATTTTACTAAATTCATTATTATTGATTTTATTAATAGTTTAAAAAAGAAATGTTTATTTGGCAGAAAATAGAAACAACAAAATTACCAGAAATTTTTTATAAATGTATTACTGATTGCAAGAAAATGAAATAATAGTATCACTGGATAAATTATCACAAGGTATGGTTTGTAACATAAGCAATTTTAAATTTTTTATATATTTTCAATTATCACAAAATTTAATGTAGCACCTGTTTTCAGGGCAAGTGGCCACCCTAAGAAATAAACCTATGACCATGTAAAAAGTACTCAAACCGTTCTCTATGAATGAACTCTTTCGAAAAACAAAAGAGAACTAATAACCCCCCCTCCATTAGAGTGACAAGAATTTAATAACTAACATGATTCACTGATCAACCATAGTGAAAGTTTTTAAAAAGAAAAATTTATCAAAATCATGTGTATATGAAAAGATAAAGTGTGGTATAAATTTTAAAAATTTTTTCACTAAATGTAAACACTAATAAAATACTAAAAACATGAAATGCTTTTATTGTTAAAGTACATTATTTTTAAGAGATCAACAAGTTTAACAATCATAATTTAAGCAAAATGTCGTCAGCATTATAGGTATAATGTCATAAAAAAAGAAAATAATATTCAACTAACAGCCAGTGTGGTATTTAAAAGTACATAATAAGCTAAATTTATAATAACATTAGAAATTATTTTGATTCTTCAATGTGAATAATAAAATATCAATAAGCGAATTAACAATTGGCACATTTTTAAACTGAATAAGATGAAATAATAGAAGACTAATAAGTAACAAATAACGAAGAAAAAAAAACATTCATAATAAAATAAAAACCTTATAAATTTAGGAATAATGAAAAGTAATATATTTCTTAATTACAGTTTATAACAATTAGTCTTTATAATATGCCTTAGAACAAAAATAGTTTTCATCATATTTTAATTGTAATTATATACAACATTTCTACTTTGAAGGAGTGGCACCTAAAATCCTTATCAATCAAATAAGAGAATTGTGACAAAATATTTAAATGTCTTCTTCTTAAACTATTATTTTATTAATAATTTGCTTAAAATAATTTATTATGATAATTATTTTTCCCTGCAAATTTTGCCATAAATGATAACATAAAAGTAAGCTTTAGAAATCAACAATTAAAAATTGTTTACTTTTAAGCAACACATCATCAAGTATAGAATAATTAATTGTCCTTAGGATTATCTTTATATAAAAGTTATGTTTACATAAAAGTTAAAATTACAAAGAAGAAAAAAAAGGGAAGTTTCACCCAATTTCAGTATTTATTTCAACTTACAACTCTAAATATTGCTTTTACAGCAGGTATAATAAAAATAATATTTAACGGACAAAATAAATATTTTTCAAGGGGACAGTCAAAGTAGTAAATTATTGAAGGGATAAAAAAAAACAAAATTTCATATAAAATAAAATGATAATTGAAATTATTTAATGAAACAGACTTACTCATCAAACTACTGACTGTCAAAATTACGTAAAACATGATTTTTAGAAACATAACAGCGCATGGTGATATATTTATAGTAAATTCTAAAATTTAAAATTAAGTGCTATCCCCTGCACTTCTATGTACTACAGTTGCATCCGTAATAAAAAAACAGTGAATATTTTTGTGTGCACACTAGAAATATCCGGTACAAATACAGGTACAGCAACAGTCTAATATATACAGCACATTTCATTACAACCAAAGGATAATAAAATCCAATGATTAATTTAAAAATTTATACATTTTGTACTAAGCTTACCAGCAGAGTATTCTCAAATTTACACAACTTAAAATTCCTAAAAGCTGAAATTATTTTGTGTGTAGGAAGTAGTAATATGCAATCGAAATTACATATATATATATACCATGTAGAATAAATATAACTAAAATTTCCTTTTATTATACTAAAAAAAAAGTTAGTAATAAACAATTCAAAAGCTTTTATAATGCACAAAGCCCCTTCTTGATTTTTGCAATAAATTACATACATCATGATATGGAAAAGTTTTTCCTTCGTTGAATATTAGAAAAACATTATTACTTTTTTTAAAAAAAATTCCGAAACAAAAAATAAATTAACTGCTTATTCATTGTCATATCATCTAGAAGCATTGTTGATTTGTTTATGCCACATAAAAAATAAAGTTAATTCAATGCAGACACATGAACCGCCCAAATACATACAGACACATAAATAAATGACACAACCTTGAATAAACTTGGGCAGAACTAAAAAGTAGCATATATTTCACGTAGAGGAAGAAGATAAAACTCAATAACAGTTTATATGTTTGAAGACGAAAAAAAAAAGGGCTGGCAGAAAGAAAATAGAAAATATAAAACAGTTTATATTTTAAGCAAAGAGTTTCTCAAAACAAGGGTGGCAGTATGGCTTATCATTCTGCTCCTTGAAGGTTCCCTTGTTGAGTTGCTTTAAACAGAAAGAGCACACAAAATGTTCTGGGTGAAATTTACGAGACATAGCTGTAACACACCGACCGCTAATGGGTTTATGGCAGCCAGCACAGAGAGAACCACGTTTTGCATGATAGTGCAATTCACAGTAAGGTAAACCTTCATGCTCAAAGAAACTTCCTCCATTAAAGGGTTGACGACAGTCCTGAAATAGCACAAATAAAAAAAAATTCAACAACCACTTTAACGATTAACATTTCTATCAATGCATCAGTAAAAAATATTTCAAACAACATTGGCAATTAAATATTTTTGGCGAACTTATATAACAACCACTTGCATAAATGAGTTATTCACTGTTTGCAATGACTAAATTCGAAATACAGTAGAACCTCGATTAACCAAGCTTCGATTAACCGAGGCAATAACGAAGTCTAAATTTTTTTTCTCCTCTCCAAAATGAGCCTGGAAGAAATTATACACATATTAGTTCGTTATCCGTGTTACACGCACTTATTCCCTACAAAAGCACTCAACTTCCATGAAATATTACACCCTGAGAAGACAACATCCATGAATACTTTGTTAATCCATGAATACAACATCCATGAATACTTTGTGGTCATGTGACTTGTAAGTTTAATCATGTAAATTTTAAAAATACAATATTTTCTTGAGATTTGTGTTATTTTTGAAAATGCGTCTTTCGATATTTAACTAAGTATAGTTTAAAAAAATTCCATTTTACTTTTTAAAATTTACTACCAGAGTTGATTTCTTTTTTAAGTCTTTTTAGCTGTGACCCATAAGTTCATATATGTTTATTTTTATCATTTATAAAACGTTCTATTGTTTTTCCCTTTAAAAGTAGTTAAATTCGCAAGTAGTTAAATTCGGAAGGTTTTTATACATGGTTCCTATTAACCAAGATTTCCGATATCCGAGGTACTAGCGGTCGCAATTAGCTTGGATAATCGAGGTCTTACTGTACAAGGAAACGTTTTTTTAAATTTGTTTTATAACATAAATTTATTCTAAATACAAAAACCTATGACCAAATCAAAGATTTGACATTTAAACTTAAGATATTTTAAGAAGTTGAGTTAATTACTTAAGGCAGTGAACGACTCAATTATAACCATTTTAAATTCTACCTATACAAGATGCCATCCTCAACCTTTAAAGTTTCTGAACTACTATTTATACATAGCTAACTAAATAATTCCTTTTCTAACAATTATTATAAGGGATATAGCAGCTTCAGGATTTTGATTTTTTAAAAAAGCAACTTTACATAATGTATGCTATAGATTACTTATACGATTTTAAATTTAATCAAATCCTCACATTTTAAAGGGAAAGAAAAAAATAATAAAGAATTGATAAAAAAATATAATAATTGCAAATTATTAGATTACAGACGATTCTCTAAAACAAGGACCAAGTACTATTAACATTCAAAATAATTGATCTTAAGTTTTCAATAATTTACCAGGGTATAAAAATAATCAAGCATGGCATGATCATTGAATGTTAAAAAAGTTGGACATAATTAATGCCATCCCCAAGTACTATTAACATTCAAAATAATTGATCTTAAGTTTTCAATAATTTACCAGGGTATAAAAATAATCAAGCATGGCATGATCATTGAATGTTAAAAAAGTTGGGCATAATTAATATCCTTAAACACACTAAGACATTTTTAGTTAATGAAATGCAATTTTACCAAGTAAATGATAAAGTTAAGAATATAAAATTACATTTAATAATTCTTTTAAATCACTTTGTGGTAAATGCTTCAAGGATTCTTAGTTCACATTTTCTTTTTGGCAGGAGTTTCATAGTTCACTTAATATTTTAATTTTTGGATGCAACAAACGAACGACATGTGAGTTAAATTTAATCAGAAATTTAGCACATAGGAAGGTTATTAAAATTAAATGTGAAAAAGAAATTATCTCTCCATGAGTGATAGCTACATAGCTAACTGAATTGTGAGTTTAATTTATTAAGAAATTAAGTACATAAAAACTTAATCCGTCAGTGTTAGCTACATAGCTAGCTAAATTGTGAGTTAAATTTAATCAGAAATTAATGGCATTGAAGAAATATAATATTAAATACAAAAGAGAAATTATGTCTCAGTTACTGATAGCGATAAATAACAAAAAGATATTTTTAAAAAATGTAGAGAAAAAAACTTTTCAAAGTATGATAAAATTTGGTTATCTGACAGAAGACACTTCAATAATTAAACACCCCTTCCGTTTCAAAAAGCTGATGCAATTTGAATCGAAAATCCTTAATAATACCTAATTTGATACAATGATATTCGAATGAACCAATCTTTGATAATGAGAGAAAATAGAAGCAATAATGAGCCATATGTGAAAACATAATATGGGGATGGGGCCTTCAGTTATCTTGGTCACAGCTGCCGTTGGTTGACAGCCCTGTGTCAGCCGGGATGCTGCATTTGATTGATAGACGAATAGTCCCATTTTAACAACAACAATTTTATCACATTTCTATCACATCTGCATGAAGTTTCCCCTGCAGCCCCCCTATGTTTAAATTAATGATAATGTGTTAGATTTTATTGCATTGACATCTCAAATCTTGAGTCTAAAAGAAACTCTTTCTAGTTAATTTATGGATTGATTAAACCAGGGTTTCTTAACCTGTGGTTCATGAACCCCTAAGGGGTCCATGAGTCATATTTTGGGGGTCCGCTAACTACTCCTAATTTTCAAAACCTTTGGAAGCCTACCCATTGCTTGTAAAGCGATCTATGGCAGCTATAATTCCGTTTGCTACGGTGTATCTTTGCGAAGCGGGATTTTCCACACTCGTGACAATAAAAACAAAACATCGAAATCGATTGAATGTCGAACAAGATATGTGTGATGCTTTGTCGAAAACTATCCCCCAATTCAATTTGTTAATTAAGGAAAAGCAGCAGCAACCTTCACAATAAAAAATTTTAATTATACAAATTGTGTATACTATTAAAATAATAAAATTAAATGTTTTCTAATAATGGATGGTTTTTGCAATTATTTTTGTCACAGGGGGGTGGTCGGTGACTTCTTAAAAAATTTTAAAGGGGGTCCATTATACCAAAAAGGTTAAGAAACACTGGATTAAACTGTGATAAGGACAATATGGCCGACCGGCCTGCGTAGGGGGCAGGGAACTGTCCTTGCATCAGAAAGGTTCTGGGTTTGAATCCTGGTCAAGGCATGGATGTTTCTTTCTCTCTCTCTGTGTTCTATGTCCTTTCTCCTTTGTGTGTGTGAATGTGACCCGTCCTATAAACGGGTTTGTGGTTGTGTGAATGGTGTGGCAGAAGTCAAATTCTTGGCCATAGATGGCGCCACAGAAAAACAAGAACAATAGCACCCCCTCTGCCTAAAGAGGCATACGACAAAAAAAAATGACAATATGTATTCTGAACAGCTAAGAGATGATGAAATCGTTCAGACTGTAATAAAATACCCGAATGTGATAATTCTGATAGTGATGAATTGGAATAAGATCATAGTGGAACTATAACTGAAACAGATGCAGGAGACAACTAAACTTAATGTTTTTCAAAACCACAAAGTTATCTTAGTTTCAATCAGGAATAAACTGATGGTACCCAACTATAACTATTGTAATAAAGAATCTAAAATCTGGTTACTAAAAAAGGAAAATTAAATTTCTTTCTTTCTTTTTTTTTACATTTATGTTATAAAAAAACAGACAGGCACTACAGATGTTTTCTTTTTCCAACTTTATTACAGTCACTAGTTACTTTTAGTAATTTACTACATAAATTATAAAAAAAATAATAAAATTTTAAGTGTGAGTGTTGACAAATTTTTTTAATCTTAAAAGTAAGGACTTTTTTATTCTTTTTCTGAGGGCAGGGGAGAACTAAGCTTTTTTGGAGTAATTTGGAAAAATTTTGGAGTAAAAATTATCAATATTTTTAAAGAAAAATATTCAAGAACAATTTTAAGAAAAAGCTAAAAAACATAATGTTAAATGTTAACATAAACATTAATTTTTTTAACCCCAATAAAAATATTTAAATTATAATAAATAGCAGTACTTGGCAATTTATTACATAGCAGATTACATTTAAGTTTCGATTCTGTTTTCTTTAAGGAATAATTGAAATTTTAGTGACATCTCTTATAAATAATTTTTTATGTAATTTTTCTTTTCATTCTATTATAGCAAGGCTTTAAAATTATTATTATTTCTTTTGCAATAGTTATATCTTTTTAAAAGAAGCATTTTGTAAAACAAAGTAAGTTCATGAAGAACAACATTGAAGATATGTAGGTAAATCATGAACTTTAATATGCATGGGGGGAAAAAAACAAGTCAGGAAAAAAAATATTTTTGCATAAATTGGTAAAAAAAATTAAGTATACAAAATTACAATAATTATAGAAAAAGGGAATACAAGTAAGATTCCCCCAAAATACAGTTATTGTTTTTATTTGCTTAATCATGCAAGAAATAATTTTATAAATGGTAAAAGGGTTTTTTAAAAATAAATAATGAATAAACACAAATCAAATACATTGTAATACAGTAATTATGGTTTTCCTCTACGGAAAACATGAAAGTTATTAATCTTTAACAAATTTCATGTCTTATAAACCAATAAAAATTATGCTTAAACTACAATTCTAGTAATTTTTTGGTACCGCTACTTTTCCAGCATGAAATGTTTTTGAAAAATGTAGTCAGGAAGAAAAAAGCTAATCACAAATTTTAATGACAAATACAACTAGTAGCATTAAAAAATTAGTTTAAAATTTTTTTTTAACCTGCTTTAATGTATAAGGAAGAAAAAATGGATACAAAAATAACCTTATGTATATTGCCCAAGAATTAGCAAAAAGCAATTGCATTTAAAACAATCACAAAAATTTTGGGAATAGGGAAAAAGCACTGCTACAATTTTTTTCTTTATTTAAAGAAAATCTAAAAAAATAAAGCTCAATTATATAAAAACATAAAAATATATCAAAAAGTTTAAAAAATACTTTAACACAAAAATGTAAACATCAAAAACATTTAGTAAAAAAACTGCCAATCACACGTTATTAAAATTAAAAACAAAATTTCTTAATCATTTAAGCCAAAAATAATAAATATTTACATGCAGTTTATATAACGCAGCCATATCATGCTAATATATTAGCTATAAAAGCATTTTTTTAAGCGTAAGCATTAAACTAATTAATATACAACCATCCACACAATTCCTTTAGAAATTAAAACCATGAAAAACTAAAATCCATAAATTAGTAAAACTACACAAGCATTAGATCCAAGCTCCACAAATGAAAAGTTTTTTTCATTTATAACATTTTAGAGAAATGCGGTACAAATGTTATTAAATATAATATTTCTTCCTATTTGTTTTTATTGTCATAAGTTCTAGAAAGACTGCAATTCGTAAAACTATTAAAACACTAAATTAGTGGTTAATTCACGTAATTACCGATACAATTTAATTTTATATACATGCGAATATGGATACCTTCTCACTCTATATACGGTGATGACACTGAATTCTACTTTTTTTCATCCTGTACAATAGCATTGAGAATAAAAAAATGAGATCTTTATATAAAATATGTTTAAAATATAAAATGTCCTTGAAAATCCAACACGGTACTAAACTATACTAAATTATATAATCATAATAATGAATCAGCTGAACTTGATATGGCGTTACTATTATCAGCAATACATAATAAAATAAAACATAATTAAATGAAAAGTTCTTCTAAAAATAGTTTTCCAGAGTTTACAATAAACATTGTTTTCTTTTTAGTTAAACTAGGAAAAAAATTAATGCTCAGTTCAAAAAGGATAAAATAAACATGTAATACATCAACAAAAATAATAAATACAACTACTCAGTTAGTAGTCTATATAGCATATTTCAGTGTAGCAGTTACAAAAGATGATATTTTCAAGTAACTTATAATATTTCAAATCCTAATATAAATGTTTCAGGTATACATAAGATTATTTTAAGTATGCATGAAATATGATTTAAAAAAAAACTTAATAAAGTTTAACAGTTAAATAAATGAATATTTTTTGAATGAAAAAAATACCCATCAAGAATTAAAATTTTAGTAGGAATCATAATTCAGTGCAGTAATTGTAAACCAAACAAGCATTTATGCACTGTCAGTAATATGTGCTACATGAAATCATAAAGAGTTTTTAAATTATTGAGGATGAAGGGTTTGGTTCAAAATTCAGTTCAATCCATTTTCCTCATTGTTGATGGTAAAAAAAGTAAGTAAATTTCCTTCCCTAAATAATTAGAAATTCTACATGTTTCCCTCAATATTCTCTCCTTAAATGTGAATTCTTTATACAGTATGCAATATAAAAAACAGAACACCCTGAATAACTTTTGAGCTAACAATTGGATTCTAACATGTCAGAATTCAATCTTAATGGTTTGAAGCCATACCTAACCTTTAATATGCAAATTTATTAAAGGCTATATATTGATATTTTCAGCAAAGCGACTAAAAGTTTGGACCCTTTAATGTTATTTTTTCTTTTAGCATATTTTGCAATATCTCGAGAATTTTTTCAGAGTCCAAAAATTTCTGCTTGCAATTATAAAATATATTTATTTAAAGATAATTCCATGTAAAAAATAGTTTTTAGTAATTATTTATTATTCTTTAACAATTTTTAAATTAATGGTTGGAAAAAAATTTGATTTCTAAGGTATACATTTTTTAAATTTTTTTTAAAGAATGTAAATTTAATTTGCATAGTTTTGTCAAAATATTAAAAAAAGCGTGAATAGATTGCAAATAGGTATTTATTTTTGAAACCAAACACCTTATGTAGATTTTTTATTAATTTGTATACATAAGTGCTGATGAAACTATATAAAAAAAATTATGAGAAGAGCACAAAGATAAACAAAATTGAATTATTCTAACATCATAAAAAATTAAGGTAGAACTTACCCGGCAAGCAAAACAGTTAGGATGCCATTGACTATTCATAGCAGAGATGTAATTTTCTGTAATAGGACGATTGCAACCAGCACACTTCAATGCAAACATCTCGAGGAAGTCATCCCGGCAGTAAGGTTTACCATCCTTTTCATGAAAACCTTCTTCTCCAAATTGTTTGCCACACTGGGTGCAGAAGAAATGCTCCGGGTGCCAAGTCTTCTCCAGAGCAGTGATGCATTTCTAATGATATCATTTTCATAAATATTAGCATTAATGAGAATGAGGAATTTATCCATTTTCACATTTTTATCTGTTAGACCGAATATTTAATCATAATTTTCTTCAAAATTCTATATGCATTTTAAGCAAATTCATGCTCTTGAATTAAATTAACGGCGTAATTTTAATTTCCATCTGATATAATTCAAGTCAATATAATATAATCATAGTTCAATTCAGTATAAATAAATTGTCAAGCGTTAATCTCCATGACTCCCTGACCCACAACGGGTTTTTGTGCTAACTTAGTTAACTTTATAATTAAAATATTAACAACTAGTAGTTCATAGTATAATTTAGGTACCTACTAAGGATTTTTAAATTAATTAATTATTTTTTTATTATTTCAATTTATAAATTTTTTTATAATTATTTTTCAATTATCTTGATTTAATAATCATATTAAAATATTGAACTTCTTACTTCATAACATATTAAAATTGTTACCGATTATTTTTCAATATACAACCGAACTAGAGAAGACTTATGTTATGGACAATGACTAATCGAATTGAAAACCAATTTTGAACAATTGGTTATAAATTGTATTTAGTACAATTCCTTATAGATTGTAATATGATTCAAATTTTTAATAAAAACATTAAAAAAATTTAACAACTGGCTGAAGAACCCTTTGAACTAGAATCAGTTTGTAATTACTATCAATCTATAAAGATTCAAGTTAAAAATCAAATTAAATAGCTTTTATTTCAATGCAGGAAAAGCTCTTACAGAAGTCGTCCTATTGCCAGGATCATTGAAACGGTTACTTTAAAGAATTTTTTTCTGATTTTTAATTGAATCAATTCATTACCCAGCATAGTATTTTAAACATTCACCAGAAGTGCTCCGGCAAATCGTTATTCTACATAACTTGCGATGTTTCAGAGGATCAAGATCACACTATTTTTAACTGCTCATTTTACTTAAATATCAGGGAAAGGCTTCTCTAAAGAACTACAATCAACATGCCATTTTTGATTGTTTCTATAGACCCCACATCAAGACTCCATTGATCGAACTTGTAAAAGGAATTTTTAACTTCATTCTTCAAATAAACCAGAGAGTGCAACAAAAGAATGCCTTGGGTTTTGCAACCAGACTCAATAGAGTTTTCTGATGATGAAATAGTAACTTAATTTTAATTTGATATTGGACTTGGATTCATCAATAATGTAAGTTGATTTATTTTCCAACTCACTATATAATTATTTTCTTTGTTTTAAAACTTCCCTCTAAGCCACTACCTATTTTTAAATTCTTATTTGATTTGTTTTTGGAATTTTTAACTTTGCTCTTTCGATCAATTTAAATTAAAATTTAGTTATGAGTTCGCAACACTGTTTCTCGAGCTAGGTCAGTGAGGTACTTAGCAATTAAATTTCCCAATGCAAACAATAAAAAAAGCTTCATCTTTAATTAAACACCTTTTTTAACTGTATGACTTAACTGTAAAAAAGTAAGAGCAGGCTTCAAATTTTTTATAGCTTCAATTGCAATAAAATAAACTTCGAAAAAAAAAACAAAAAAAAAACACTCAATTAATTTTTGTAATACAACAATAAAAATAATATAAAAAACACTCATTATATTTTTGTAATACAACAATAAAAATGATTTTTTCAATATAATAGAAAGAAAGAAAAAGTTAAGGTAACTAAGAATACAAATTATTAGAATATAAAAAAATTTTAATATTACTCACATTTCACATAGCAATTAAGCATTTTATATGCTACATTTTATATGCTTTTGATTTTCATTTTGAATTCTATAATTTTCTACTTTATTTAAACATAAGGAAAAGTTTAATATGTTCAAGTTTTACAAGTAAAAGTTCAATAAGTAAAACTAAATTTTAGCCATAGTTTAATATTCAACAAAAATAATAAAGGATTATTTTATATATTTTATCTCATTTATTTTCTGCAACAATTAGATAATAATAAAAGAATGGGGAAAATATTATTACTATGGTTCCAAATACAATAGTTTGTAGACATAATATGGAAAAAATGCTTACTCCTAATATAGCAGCATTACAATAAGCACATTTGGGTGAAAAAATGTTGTGGTAATCTGTTTCACAATAGGGAACACCATCTCTTTCAAAAAAGTTCTTGGTTCCTAATTCTTGTTGACAATGACCACATACAAAGTGCTCTTTATGCCATGTTTTACCAAGTGCTGTAACAACCTAATAACAGTAATAGAAATGAGTACCATAATCTAGTCAACATTCAACTATGTAAAATTTGGGTAAAATCTATATATCTAAATCTAAAACTAGCACTGCATTTAAAATTGTTACACAGAAAATAAATTTAAACTGATAACTTTAACTGCACTCAATACGCATTTAAATTAAAATTAATATTTAATTAAATGAAAAATATATCCTGTTGCTCATTCTGATCTTAAAATTTTGAAGAAAAAAATAACAATAAATCCCTAAATCCTTTAAATCATCTTTTGGGGGTAATTGTAGGAAAATTATTTTAATCTATGATATAGATAAAAACATAGAAATAAATGTAATAATTAGAACAAAGATTTCTAAAAAATAAATTATCAATCATAAAATGTCTAAATGTATACACAAAAACTGCCATCAATGAAGTAAACAAAAACAAATTGAAAATCAAACAAGACAATTTTTAAGTTTTAACATTATGATGTGCAAATAATTTTGTAAATGGTTCAAAAATAAATGAATAAGGATAATAGCTGAATAAATGAAAAAAAAAAAACATCTTAAAAGGTTAAACAAAACAACAAACATAAATAAACATCAGTATGCAGTTGAATTTTCCAATAACATAATAATCATTAGACTGACGGCAAGTATTCTAACTGCATTGAAAGATTTCTTTTTTATCAATAATTATATTTCATAAAATAAGTAATTGTTTTCAAAAAATTAATCAAATCAATCTTAATTATTCCCAATAAAAAAGTAATAAAAACTACAGGTATAAAATTTCAATTATACACAACATATATATTTTTCGGATTCTACTTGCTTCCTTTCAGCTTTCAACACTCCATAAAATTCTCACAATAGTTACACAAATTTAGAACTACTTGATCAAATATTCAGAAGTTGCAGAACTTTTTCCTTATAAAAAAGATAGCTTTAAAGGTAGATTTTGAGAAATACTTCCTAAGTTTGATATATATATTTATATTTTTAGATATATAAAAATTTGAAAGCTAATTTTAGTTGAAAATGTGTGAAGTTTAAACGACTAAGTCATTGATTTTTCTATTTTTTCCCTCATAGATTTATTCTAAAAATGAAGAAAATAATTTTCAATGCATCTTTTCAATACCACAAAACAGAACGTAGAGGCATGCTAACTTAGTTGATTGTTGTATCATTAAATTACGAAACAATTAAGTTACCTGATAGTTTAATAGCACAAAATAATATTGAACAAAAATAATATTAAACATAATAAATACATAAAATAATCAGCTTATTCATAGTTTAATAGCATAAAAATACATTTATTCTCAGGTTTACCTGGTACTTTAATATCTAAATTTCCTTTCTTAAGTGCACAAATAAGATATTTCAAATTATTTTCAAGCAAATTTTGTTCTTGGCAAAATCGAATAAAAATTTCTTGTTAAAAAAAGTAAAAAAAGAGGGGGGAATAAGCAAAGCTTTACATTTTAAAGGAAATGTACTTTAAGTCAATTTGCGCATTTATCAAATGAAAATAAAATGAAGTAAAACAAAAAGTTTCAAAGGAATAATTTTATAATTGGGATCTGAAATTCGGACTGAGTGCAACTATCAATATGGGACTTACAGTCCCAACTAAAATTGACAACAACAAAAAACATGCACTGAAAATAATGAAAGATTTAAAAATGAAATGAATCAAAAACCAGTTTAAGTAAAAAATAATTTTGTTTTGTTTTGTTCATTATTATTGTTAGTAATTATTTCTCAAACTCAAATTTTTATAACAATATGACTACAAATTTGAAAAACCTTGATACTAAACAAGATATTACAAGTAATTTTAAATAAAATTCTCTAAAGAAACTTTTTAATTCTAATAACAACAACTAACAAAATTTTACTATTTTTAAACAATAACTTTAATTTCACACAATTTGGTGTGGCATATGCTGAGAGGATATAATCTCGTGCCACATAAAAATGAGTAAATAAGTAATTTTCTAATTTATTTTTTATTAATTTCAACTGAAAATTTTATTTTCCTACAAAAAAAAAACAAAAAAAATTCTGAGACACAAATAAGAGTTTGATTGTGAATACTGCAATGCTTATTTTCTTAATTTAACATTAGCAACAATTTAATTTTATTAATTTTGTTTTATGACACATGCACTTATATTTTGAAATGCACACTTTTATTAATTTAGTCAGAATTTGATTCCTTAATGAGCTAATTTAGATTATTTTGTCAGCACCATCTTTTTCTTTCCATTAGTTAGAAATTTTTAAGGGTATTCAATCACTTATTGGTATAAAAACAAAAAAAAACTCAGAATAAGGATTTCAAATGCCATGTATATAAAGGTATTTTTTCTCATAGAAAGAAACCGAAAGTTTTTGCTAAATCTTCATGCTCCACTAAGCACCAAATTCTTTTCCCTTCACTCATGGACTATCAACTAGACATAGACAACCAAACTTTTAACACCAGTTATGCTATTCCACAGAGAATTTGTATTAAGAAAAATTTTTACAAATCACAATGCAGAATAAAATAAAAGTTAAAAGCTTGATAAATTGTTATTGCTGTCAATCCTTATTGAAGTAAGATTTCTATAAATCACATTATATTATGGAAGTTAAAAGCTTGATTTATTTTTAATCAACAATAAAAAAGCAAATGTTTCCGTAGGTTAATAAATAATTTTTTTAAAGCTATTCAGCACAGATTTGTTATTGAGTGAACTACGTTTTAATTTTTTCCTCACCTACAAAATCATAACTAAATTGTTAGTTTATTATTAAAATGATTATTTGTGAAATAACTGTTACATATTTATGCTCACTGTTATACTTAGTATATACACACGCTTATGCAAATGGCATAATTTCTTAAATGTTATGTTTGTTTCAAAGTATTGACACACAAAATATTTCAATAACTATTACAGCGAATGGAATTGCACAGCAGTAGGAATAGCAGATAGAAATCAAAAAATTATGCTAATGATTTGTCATTTCATTTTTTAAAGTAGAATAGACATATATTCAATGATTAGCATATGCTCGTGCACAAGGGATAATAAAGAATTAAATGCAAACATTATTTAACATTATAAACATGAAGAAATAAAAAAATATGACAGTTGCTTTTTAGAGGAAATTTAACATTTTCTTATTTTGAAAGAAATGTAGTAACTCAAGCATTAAAAATAAAATTCAGCCAATATTTACAACTTTTTAGAATGCACACATTAATTTATTTAAGGTTTTTTTTCTCTTTTACTCAAAGCTTCATTAATTTTATTTTTTTATAACTAGATCAACTACACAAAAGAGATAATGGGATATTACACTTTAACCCTCCAAGTATAAAGTTATAGAAGCAATATTGCACTGAATTTTCTGGTAACATGCAACTTTTCCTTTGCATAACACTGGAAAAACCAGTTTCTGCTTGTTTTTTGAAGAAAAAAAAAGAACAAGGCTAATGCTTCGATTATAGAATTTATTTATGAGAGCCACCACTGTCAGAAAAAAACAACTCAAATAGTTATAAACTTTACAATAAATTGCATTAAAATATTGTTCATAGATAGTTACTTAAGGTTCATAGAGGAATTTATATACAAAAGTTACAAACATATTATCATTATATCTTTATCATTATTTTTTTATACAAGCACTACTATCTGAGAAAAGCAACATGCAGAGAAATTAACATGTGATAGTTTGCATTAAAATATTGTTCATAGCTACTTTTTAAAGGAGTTCATTGTGTTTATACACAAAAATCACTGCTATATCCTTAAATGCTCATTATATCCTTATTATTTTACATATAAGTATTTCCATCTGCAAGAAGCTATTTATTGCATTATATTACTTATAGAAATATACTTTTTAAGTAGGAAAAAATTACTAACCTGGCCTACAATAGGCTTATTGCAAGCCGTGCAATGACCTTTAGGACTTGTGTTGACACCTTGTTTGCTCATGTCTGATTGCAATGTACCAAGCATAGAATCCAACTGATCAACACCTTTGCCTGGGCCAGTTGGTGACCTGGACACCTTATTAGGCTTTGCGTATTGTGCTTCAGACGGTTTGCTAGGTTGTGAACACTATAAAGAAATACCACTCAGAAAATTGAAAAAAATCAAATAACTTAAGATGTCACTTAAAATCTACTGCATGCACACCTCAAACGATGAAGAACAAGATTAAAACACTCCGGAAGATGCAGAACGTATAGGTACCCCCAGGGAAGCTTTTTCAGTCACAATTGTGGAAAAATCCTAAATTTCTCTTTCTCATTTCTTTCCCATCAGGCCCCGGGAAAGGTGGAGGAGGGGGGGAGTTTGATCCAGAGTTACAAGTAGACTGAAAAGGACACAAGCTGATAGGATTGGCAGGGAGTTGGAATCAGGGGGTGGGATCTAAGAGCCCCAAATTAAGGGAACTGCCCTACATCTCATTGGAAAAAGTATGATGGGAACTATTTTGGGGAAAAGAGTGGGTGGCTTGACAGAGAGTTTTCTAAGGCACATGTGGTTGCTATTTTTAGACTGAAGACCTGGCACAGAAATGTTACACAGTGTTAGTGTGGACACACCTTCACTGCAGTTTCCATAAATATGTAAACCACTTAGCTGAGAGAAGAATATTCAATGACACCTTTTTCCTACCAATAATGATAAAGGGATAAAAATGAATTTTTTGTTATGTTAAAATTTGTTTATGCATACAGTTTTTCCATATATATTTAAATAACGAAAATAAAAAAAGAAATATAATATATTAATTTTAAATTGATAGATGTATTTTTACCATGCACTATTTTTAAAGTAATACAATTTCAGACTATAAATAATATGAGTTTTTTTTTATTTTTTATTCCCATGGTTATTAATAGTTTTCCTTTTCTTTAAGCATTATAATAAAAAAAAATCATGCTTCCATTTTTTTTGGATGTACTTAAATAATAAAAATTAGACCTGAAAAACAATATATTAATTTAAAACTGATAGATTTATTTTTTCCATGTTATTTTTAGCATAATATTATAAATAATAGATTATAAATAATATAATAGACTATAAATAATAGAATAGACTATAAATAATATGAGTTGTTTCTAAAATTCCCAAGGATATTAATAATTTTTCTAACAAAATTTTTTTTCTTTTTTATGAATACAATGGTTAAATAAAGGAAATTATTTGTTGGCAAACAGTCAAAGTCCAAATGGATAGAGCAAAATTAAGAAACAGCTTTATTAAGTAATTAAACATGTTATGAAATTTTTAGGGAGCTTTAATCAATATTTCAAATGAATGAATGCATTTAAACAAAATTAGAATTAATATTTCTAAAAAGTACAAAAATTTAGAATTGTTGTTTAAATAATTAAGTCTATTATTATCATTTTTTTAAAAAAAAAAGGGTAATTAACAAATATTTGCACTTTGTGAAAAATGGATATTTAGAAGTTTGGAAGCATTTCATTAACCTCCTTGCTCTTGACAGTTTTTGACATTAAAATTTTAATTAGTATTATTGTAAAGTATATTTTAAGCTAATTTCTTTAATTTTTTTTCAAGGAACAAGATAGTCTAATATCTTTATTGTAAATAACTTGTCAATTTATTTTAAATTATGCAAAAATATGAAAGTTTTAAAATAAGACTTTCACTCAATTCGAAAAATAAAATTCCCTAACTTTTCCAAGTTTTTCAGAAACATGTGAACAAAATTTAAGACCCTATTTCTGTTATACAAACAAAAATGAACCTTAAAAAAATCAGAACATAAAATTTTTTAAAAATTTGTTTTAAAAAATTAATTTATAAACTGGATGCAAAACACTGCTGGTACCTTCATAACTTAATATAAGCATTTAATAATGTTATGATTAATATAAGAGAATAATAACATTTAAAATACTTAAAAAATAAATAGACTTAATGTATTAGATCAGTATTTAACAGTAAATAAAGTATGAACATTCAAAGAAGACATTTGTATATTATTGTCATGAATTTCAAGTTTTCAGCATTAAATTTCAATTAAACTTAAATATCTTTAGTCGCTTAGAGCACCTTGTAATGAACACTATAAAGCAGTTTAAGTTTTCAGAGACAAGTTCAGTCAATATAATAAAGTACCACATGAAATTGCAAAAATATGTGGCTGCTTAATTAAATTTAAATGTATTGAAATAAAAGATATTTTATTTAAAGTTAATTCAAATAAAAAATTATAGTCAGAATACTCATTAATACAAAATCTGTGAAGATATATTTTTCAGCTATCTTAAGACTTAGAAGGAGGAAAAATTGATTCTGAATCATTAGATGCTTTATTATAAACCTCATGCTTTTCTTTTTGCAATCGATTTCAATAAATTCAATAGAAGATTCCAGTAAAAATTAATAATATTTATTTTTCTGTAAAATCAGCTAGCATAAAGGGACGCTTTAGCATTAAAAATATAATCTTCATTTGGAAAACAAACATTATATTAAATCTGATATTAACCATTATCTTAAAATATACTAAACCTGATATTTAAAATAGGAAAATGGTTTCCACCGTTTGGCAGAAACCTAATTTTGTTTTTAAAAAAATTTATTTAATTATTTTATTGAATTAAAAATAATGATTGAATAACAGATGAAAAAATATAAGGCAAACTAATCTGTTTTGAACAAAGAGACATATGTTTTTTTTCCCAAGTTTTTTTCGATAAAAATAGGAAAGAATTACAGGATAGATGCAATGGCTGATCTGGGAACCTATAGTTAAAAGCAATTGCACTTGTCAATTGTTTAGTTTGTTTTAAATACCTTTCTAAAAATATCATCTTTATTTAACTTGGTCTTACTTTAAAATCTGAAAGAGATGCCATTAAATCATCTAGTTCTTTAGTGGCAGATGATGCAGCAGGAGCAGCAGACTCTATTGTCTGTGGATTTGGAGGAAAAGAGCTGACTGAATTGATGACAGGAGCCTGAACTGTTTCCTTGTATTTCACATTAGAACTGCAAATAAATTTAATTATTTTTCATTAATTAAAACCCCAACAAAATGAAGTCTATTCAATACATGATGCAAAATAAACTTAATGATTGAAGAATTTGAAAAGCAAATATTGTTAAAAAGGAATAAGAAGCAAATAGTAATTAAACAATTTGAAATAAATCATTAGTTGTAGCTGAATATTTTGTGATATGTAAGAAAGCAAATTTATATGAATATTTGCAAAGTTAGATGCATAATGCAAGTGACTGAAAAGAAGATATGAATAATATATAAGAATTCCCAAATATTTAGCGTGGAATATTTGTTACCATTCCAGAAATTTTTTTAGTATCACTCCTTATGAACAAAAAAATAGTCAAATTTTTTTATATTACTCATTTAACAAAAAAATATTAATAAAAGAAAAATAATTAAAAGGGAAGGGGAAAAAAGGGGAAAAATTTCCCAATCTTAACCCACAGGACATCCTTGCAGAAATGAACTGATATCAGAATTTCTTCCTCTGCTTCAAATAGCCACATTTTCCCACAGTTCTGTTGATTTCAAACATACTGGTATGCATATGAATCAATATAGAATTTTTAAAAATTAGAATAAGTTTGAAACAACTTGGTGATTTTCAAATAAATTTCGCCAAAATATGTCAAGAATTAATATTGGGATATTTAATATTTAGTTATAATTGCTTGCAGAAAGTTTTTTAATTGAGATTTTTTTTTGTTTTCGGAAAGATTTACATTTTATTTAAGTCTGTTGAAAATTTGAAATTTGAATGAGCGCTTAAATGTGAAATGATATTCTAAGGTTATTAATTTTATTTTTAACCTAATAAGCATTTTTCCTTTCGTCATTACTCATATTTTTACTATATCTTAAACCTTGTTGTTTAGAAAATAATTAGGCTGTCAACTCACTCTACTAATTATAATTGACACAAACTTAGCAAAGATAAAAAACTTAGCAAAGATAAAAATTGTCACTGTTCTAAACAATCTTGCAACATGTTTTAATCATTCATTTTGATATTCATAACAATCCCAGATTTTCAGCAGAAAAGAAAATGCTGTTTTGATGGGGTTTAATTCTGAGGATGCTTTTTAACTTATGGGAATCAGTATAGTACAATATTTCAAAAGGAAAATTTAAAGGGAAAAAATGTTTAAAACTTTAAGCAAAATGGAAACATAAAACATATAAGCAAAACATATTAAATTTTTAAAAAAAAATCAAAATGAAAACAAATATTAAAAAAATATATAAAAAAAATTTATATAAAATAATGATACATAAAATAATTATATATAAAAAATAACTAACTGAAAAACTAATTAGCTCAGAAGTTGACTTTTTATTTCAAGTTTCCTACTTTGGAGGAGGCCAGTTTTTGCCAGAGTTGTGTTGCAAAGAACTTATAAGTTAAATATTTTGTCATCCTATGTAAATATGTAAAAGATCACTCTAAAAATTTCTAGAAATTTTGAAATTTTTTTATTAATGTCCTATTTTATGTCTACACTTATTAATTAAGGAAAAAGGAATGATAAAGAGTATAATGAAAAGTTAAAACTTTTTAGCCAGATACTAATTGATGTAATTTTATTATTTGTCCTATATACATGCATTTTTGATGTAATACTTACTGATTGATGTAATTTTATTAGTGTTACATACATGTATTTTTGATGTAATACTGATTGATATAATTTTATTATTGGTGTTATATACATGCATTTTTGACATAATACTGATTGATGTAATTTTACAAGAGTTATATACATGCATTTTTGATGTAATACTGATTGATATAATTTCATTATTGGTGTTATATACATACATTTTTGATGTAATACAGATTTACGTAATTTTATTATCGATGTTACATACATGCATTTTTATTTACTTCTGAAAGCTAAATTAGAGTAAAAATATAAATCTTACAGTTTTGGGGCATCAGGCAATGAGCTTTGCAATTCATCTAAAAGACTATCAACAGTTGGGCGAGCAGGCTCAGAAAAACCATTAGTTGATGTCGTAGTAGTAACTTCATTACTATAAATGTTATATCCTGGTGATTGATAACCTATAAAGAAATGATACAGAATAACAAATGTAAAATAGTGTTGACACAAATTAAATATATATATTTATTTTTTGTTACACTTAAAAAAACTAGAAAAAACTAGAAATCAATGATTTATTAAATTGTTAAAAAATTATCAATATAAAAAAATATAATTTTTTTATATCAATATAAAAATATATATATATATAAATACATGTAAAAATATAATTATCAATATAAAAAAATATTATTTAATGACCATTTTATGTTAAAAAATCTAAATCTGTATTTAAAACCTAATAAAGATTTGAGTATTTTTTTTAAAAATTTTTATAAGTCATTCTTTGTCTCGTTTCAATTTTATAAAGCAATGATAGGAAAGTTATTAGTCAAGAAAGAAAAAAACACTTAGACAAAATGTTTTTAAAAATATCGAAATTCCTTAACAATAATAAAATGAATTCATTATATTTTTATCAAAGTTTGGTTGCTTTTAAATTGTATTTGAAGCTATTATTCATCGAAATAAATATATGGAATTTTATCATATAAAACAAACTAAGCCACTTTATATATTTTTTAAATGTATAGGTAAAATTTAAAATAAATTATTGTTCAAGGCATTATATTTCTATATAGTCGAAGCTTATATAAGATTTTATAAAGCAAATAATTCTTAATAATTTGCAGCAAACTTATAAAACTAAAATTTTTTAGCAAAGTTGGACAATTACAGCATGTTTTAATTTTTTCATTTCCAATCGTAACCAGGGGTCTGTCCAGACATTTTGTGAAAGGTCCGTTTTTCGTGAAATTGTGAAAAAATTACTCACATTCTTTCAACCAGGGTCCGCTTTTATGAATTTGTGCAAATTGGGTCCGTTATTGCAAAAAAAAACTTTTTCAAGGAGTTTTTAAATTGAAAAGACATACAAGATTATGTTCAACATTGTAAAATTATGATTAAAAAAATTTAATTTTAAAAAATAAACAACAATTGATGCTTCTAAATTAGATATGCAACATACAAATATTTGGTATTAAGCCTATACTGCTGAACGCAGAATATTAATTTCGGACGAATAATGGAAGAATCGTCTGCCGAAGACAAAACTTAATTCGTTTACATCCATC
>NC_092209.1:54369905-54376670 GCF_043381705.1 Parasteatoda tepidariorum | reverse complement strand
CTCCTGAAACCGAAAATCTGGGCCCCCCCCCCCCGCCAAATGTTTATTTATTTAATTATTAAACATTTAAATTGCCCAAAAAAGCCTCCGTAATAGAAGCAACCAAAAACGATCCCTGATTGGTTATGACGTCACATGTGCTGAATGAAACGTGCCACCTTGATCCGTTAAGGCTATTTCAATGCTTTTTAGTTTTGATATCACTTATATCGTATGAACATCCTTTGTAAATTATTATTAAATATTTTGTGAATTAAATTTAGGATTTTGAGAGTGTGTGCAAAATGAAAGATTTTTAAAACTTCAAACTGTTTATTTATCATTAAAATATCTGAAGAAATGATTATGCAGCTCTTCACCACGAATTAACATTTCCTTTCGGCCGAAATCAATGGTGTTAAAATTCACAGAAAATATTATTTTATTCCACTTATTTTTAAATTAAAATAATGCTTCATTACAGCCTAATTACTTAATTAAAATCAGTCACAGATTCAATAGAAATAGTTTACAGTTAGATATGGAGTAGAAGATTTTATGGTATTGCATTAAAACAAATTAGTATTTTCATAAATCTAGTCCACTGAAAAATATAAATCTATTATTGTTATAATCTTTCGGCTAAAGTTCAAAAATTCAAGTAATGTAATTTAATTTAGCTCTTATTTTGTTTTTTATTTTTTAATAGAGTTGAAGGATTTTCATTTCAAGTAAATATTTACTAAAACAGTTTATGTTTTCCTTTTTTTATTATGTATTAAATATTTTAACACACATTAACGCTTTTATCTATTAATCTTTGAGTAAATAGTAAAATTAATACATTATACATTTTTAATTAAAGTAGTTGAAAAAATCTCAGCTTAAATATTTGGTATCACCGAAAACGAATCAACACTTACAAGCATCAAGTTCATTGAAGTATATCTGCCCATCCTCATAATCTATGTACTTGTACTTAAAATTTCACTTGATGTTATTTAATTCATCCACAAAATTTCAGCGGTTATCATTAAGCTAGACGTTTTTGTTTCACTTAATCTTAAGAATAATAAAATATAAAAAAAACTTACGCAAAATGAAAAGAAATCCTTATTATTTATTCAATAATTAGAAAATAGACAGTAATGTTGATAACTTTACTCAACTCAATATTTTTATTCGAGTAAATAGCACCTTTGCTATTGCGAAAAATTATTTTTATATGCATTTATAAAATTTAATTCCTGTTTCAATAATGTAGAGCTAAATAAATGCACAAGCTTGATTTCAATACTCTTATAGATTATATTGATTAACGCAATTAAAATAAAGTTAGTATTCGATAAAAAAATTGATACAAGATTTCTTTCCCTTGACATGAAAATAAATCTTAGAAAGAAACTTGAAATATACACTAAAATTAAGATTAATATGGTTAAAAAATGAAACAACAAAATTACTTTGTATTTATAACGCATAAGTAATATCAGGCTTATATAACTCATTCTAACGCATCTTTTACTAAACTAAAAAATCATGAATATTCAGAACTAGAAAATTTCGCCAACTTTTAACTATGTTTCAGTGGGTACGATTGAAATTTAACAATGTTATAAAAAAATGCGTTATATTAAACCCACATTTTCATTAAACTACATAAGGGCACAATTTATTATATAAATCTTGCCTCTCACTTATAGTAATTTAACATCTGAAATAGTTGGATTTTATTATGAAAATTTAAACGAAAGCAAGAACGTATTGGCTTTCACAGCACAGCGATTGTAAATGAACGGCGGATGGACACGTGTGACGTCAATTCGTAAATAATCATGTGACTCTCCGTTTCAGATAAAAACGAATGTAAGCGTTTTTTGCTTAAAAATAACTTAATTAATAGCACCTTAGGAAAGTAATAAAATGTTTTCAGGTAGTTTTGAGGAATTCGGGATGCTTTAAGATTTTTTAAAAATTTTTTTATAATTGTCAATTGTATCAAGTAATGAAATTTTCCAAAGGCATTCACATTCTTATTGAAGAATTTTGTTTAAATCATTAGTTAATAGAAAAACGCGCCAAAAATCTGAACAGCTCTATTTGAAAAGAAATTGCAAAGAAAAAAATAAAAGAAATTCCTCAGGAAATCGAAGAAAAAAAAAGGAAATTTTTGCAGAAAAAAAGTAAAAGTAATTCTACAGAAAAAAAGTTAAAAGAATTTTTTCAGAAAAAAAGTAAAAATAAACTCTATAAAAAAAGAAAAGAAATTCCCCTAATAAAAGTAAAAAGAACTTCTATAGAAAAAAGTAAAAGAAATGCTGCAGAAAAAACTGAGGGGAGATTTCCGTATCGTGATCTGTGGCAGAATAATTCCCAAGTCTTGGAAACTTCCGGGCAGTGGCCCGTGAGAAACTAGAAAAAACATCACAGAAAGGGGCATGTCGACCCCCGGGCAAGCATCTACATGTTTCTTTTTGTTTTTAAATTTGCAATTTTCAAATCTATTTGGCACCTTGGCGATTGTTGTTGGCGCTGCAGATCACGATACGGAAATATACCCAAAACGGAAAAGAAATTCTACAATAAAAAACAAAAAGAATTTCAGCAGAAAAAAGTAAAATCTATAGAAAAAAGTTAAAAGAATTTCAGCAGAAAAAAAGTAAAATAAATTCTACAGAAAAAAAAAAAAAAAATTCTAAACCAGAAATTTTTTTAAAAAATCTACAGCAAAAAGTAAAAGAAATTCATCAGAAAAGTAAAAGTTTTTAAAACAACGTTTAATTATTTTACGCAATTTTAAAGTTTAAATTTTTTGCAAAAATTACCTTTTTTTCCAGGATAATTTGCGTAACGGGCAGAATTCAGATCTTCTAAAAGACTGTCTAATTCAGACAAGTTGCTAGCAAAGTCTGGCTTGCCTGTTGGTTTTTCATTTAAAGCACTGTGGACTGCATGTTGATTTTGATATATGGGCTGAAAAGAAAACAAATATTGTGAAATGTAATCAAAGATTGTGTACATGATAAAGTGAGTATCAAATATATGAATGACTTCATCTTCTTCAACTGAATTCCATTTATCATCACTGCATTTAGAATAGTCAACCCATTAAAGAGATTAAAGTTCACAGCAACACATGCCTAATTTAATTATTACTTTTCAAAAACCAGTTCCAGCAAAAATATAAATGAAGTCCTCAAAGAAGTGATGCAACTTACTTTGTGTGTTTTTGTGTTGTAATTGTTGAGTAAATTTGCAAAAGCATTCAAAATTAGATGAAAAAGAATGAAGCAGACAAAGTTAAAATAAACCTATTGAAAATAAGTGGAAACATTTAGCTTGTTTATTTAAATACAGATAACGTATTTCAATTTTTAATTAGGAATTACGAAGAGGAAGTAAAAAACAATTATTGCAAAAAAGCGATTATGCAATTGAATTTGGCTTTGAATTTTTAAGTGCTTGCTGTTTCATATGAATATATTGTGCTGCGATAATAAGTTTCAATTCGTAAATTTACATTAAAACTTGGTATGTAACAAATTACAGCACTTTTGAAATAACATTTTAAAAATCTTCTTCCTTTCTTTTTCAATCAAATTCTCAATTTCTAAATCTATATTTCATTATAAATTTTTATTTTGATGAAAAAGCATAAAAAAATTACAATAAATAATACTGTTGGTGCAGTCTTAGAAATGATTTTTTATTAAAAAGAAATGCTTGTTTTCACAAATTTTTAATACAATACAAAATCGTTTGTTTATAACAAGAAGAGAAGGGTGGAAAATCTCCCCTGATCTTTTAAGATCGAAATCGATTAAACTTTTACGAACAATATCGTCTAAAGATCTTAAAGCGATCTTCAAAAACTCTAAATCAGGAAACTGCCTTACTAGTTAAAAATAATATTTTATTTTTGAGAAATTTTTTTTGAAGAAAAGTGAATTATTCTAATATTTTGAATCTAAGTCGCATCAAAGATACATACCAGTTCAACAAGGACAGCGATTTCAATTTTCCTTGTACGATGATTTAAATAATTTTGAAAACTTTTCTTGCTCACAGGAATTTTTCATTGCATTAATTAATTTTAAACTCATTGAATTGTTTTCATAAAAAGTAAACATTTTTAGAAATATCTTCAAGAATATACTGTAATTTTAAAAAGCTCTTAGCACTAGAATAATAAAACTATTCCCGGCGAGCGACACTTTTCAATTGCTAAATAAATTAATATTACCACCATTGGAAATCAAAACACTATAAGACTTTTAAATTTTGATTAAATAAATATATTTTCATTTATATAATGGTTTAATGTGTCTAAGCGATAGAACATAATCAGTCCCCTTTATAAGTCAAAAATTACCGTTTTTACACCTATAAAAATGTATGTTTCAAAACGTTTAAGAATTTAAAACTGCTCGAAGTTGGAATTTTTTTTTTTAGGCAAATTTGTTTCTTAATTGCCAGAAGAAAAATATTAAAAAGTATGCAGTATGAAAGTATAGTGAAATATTGCTAGAAGTATATCGTCGAATTTTTTTTAGGTAAATTTATTTCTTAATCGCGAAAAGAAAAATATTAAAATGTAACTTTAACTAGTTAAATATTACTATTTCTTAAATAACAAATAATTTGATTTCGGAAATTAAATTTTGAAAAAACTGAGTAAAAAATGAAGCCCTTAACCCTTTGGCGCAAATGGGACACCTGTGTCATTTTTATATATATTTTTCTAACGCTCTAATTACAAGGGAAATTATAATTTGGTACTTCTTAATTATAAAAAAAATCTAATAGTTACTAAAAAATCTATTAAATTCATTGAATTAAATTTGTATATTTGTTCTAAAGTATGAAATCCGAAAAAGGAAGTCTTAATTTTTTTTCATCTTCAAAAGTTTATCAAGATTCGATTTTTGTAAATTAAAGAAATTTCAATGATGAATTACTGTTTCTCTTAGATCTAAATAACTGCAAATTTTTAAAAATATTTTTTTGTTTGGAAGTGAGTCATGTTTGGAACTTTAACGCAAAAAGGGACACCGGTGTCCGATGCTGTATTTCATAACAATAAACCAAAATTATTAAAATGCTAAATATAATATTTTTATCTTATTTTGACCTAAATTAATACAAAATAATGAAAACAGTAAAAAAAATATATATATTTAAAGAAAATTCTGCGTCAAAGGGTCAAAAATAGTAATTTAATATTAATAAATAGCAAATTATTTTATATTGCAAACTAAATTTGCAAAAATATGAAAAAAAGGAACCTTAATTAGATAAATATTACATTAGCCATTAGTTGCGAATGCTTATATAATGAAACAGGAATTATAAAGTATTGCTCGCAACTTGAACATCAACTGTTTTGCAGTGAAGAAGACGTTAATAGTTCTCCAAATAATTGTTCTAAAGGGAAAACGTTAACAGTTCTGAAAATAACTGTTCAGCGACGTATGACGCAGTTTCGAGCATTTTTTGCTTTAGGATGCCTTTGCAAAATATAAATCTTTTTTTTAAGAAACAAAAAAGGCTGATAGAACAAAAGATCAGCAACAAAAAATAATAACTACATATTCTTCGAAACAACCAACAACAAAAAAGTGAAAAAAGTAACATGTCCTATAAAAAATATCACATTACCTGATTATCAGGTTCTCCGTTTCGATATTCATATCTTTCAGTAGTAACTGTTGTAGTAACAGTCGCTGTAGAAGGCCGCGGAGCATGTGACATCACTGCTGCATAGCTATTACCACCAGTAGGAGATGTTGGACAGACAGCCGACGATAAGTTCAACTGAGTCTGATTCTGTAAATCAGCTAACAATGCATCTAGAAAAAAAGGATGGATTCAAAATATTATACTACTTTTAAAAAGAGAAGAAAAAAAAACAATTCGATACTCTTTATTAACCAGAACAATTTAAACATAATAGCATCAACATTGAAATAGCATTCAAAGGTATAATCGTCCTCAAAACAAAACAAAAAAAAATTTTCTTCTTCTATTTTCAGGACTCAATAGAATGATTTAATTTATCTTTAAAATTTATTTTTTCCAAGTTCAAATACTAAGGGAAAAAAACTATGCATTACAGTACGATCCACAATTGCTTGTTTTCCGTTTATTAAACTTTAAATGAATTATTTATAAATTTACTTACAATAAATGTTTTTCAAATTTATTCACTAGCTATAAATTTGAGTAAAGTGAAGTAATAAAAAAAAAAAAAAAAAAAAAAAAACGAAAAGATTTTTATAATTTCTAAAACCTTGGGCGAAACACTACAGAACTCCTTCTCGTAAACTATAAAATTTCAATATTTTTTTGGTAATATTTATTTTTAGACTTTTATAAAGCAAAAACATGGTATGGTGAAAGCATAGACCCCCAATTTGCTTTAAAAATAAGCTATAAGAAAACCATTATTAACTAGGTATATACGGTTTTATATATACACTGGTTATCATAAATTAAGGAAAAATCACAAAAATAGCGATAACTCTTTCAAAAGTAAGCCAAACCGTGCAAAATTTGCATATGTTGTCCACTAAGAGTAGCTGAGTAAAATTGCAATATGCAAATTAGTGGCGCTGCACTCGGCTTACGTCATCTGCCTGGAGCATAAAAGTCCAAGTTTGAGAGAAAGCACACAAATTTTACTGTGATTGCGACATTGAAAATCTGAGATAGCCAATTCGTAATAATGACCTCTAGGCATCATTTGCCTGAAGAACTACGATGGAGAGCCATCGGGAGACTAGAGGC
>NC_092209.1:54363856-54369109 GCF_043381705.1 Parasteatoda tepidariorum | reverse complement strand
TGTTCTAAGTTTTATTGTTAATTGTCATTACATTAAGTTCCTTGTTTTTGTTTTAGATCATATATTTTGCTACAATATGCCTTACTTTTTCTATTAATGACAGAAAAGTTTAAAACTTTTTGACTCCTATTTAACTTCCGTAAAAAATAGTGAACTAACCGAGTATTGATGGTCATATATATATATATATATATATATATATTCTCATTGGTCCGTTTACGTGTCTCTATTTCATGGAATGCGGAGAATTTATAGTGTTCACAATTCTGATGGAATATGCTATTTTAAACAAAACGAAGACCAAAATACGAAACGAAAAATTAAGAAAATTAAAACAGCAATACCATTCCAATATATCGTTAACTGATCCACGGGACCACTAATAACTATTTCATGCTGGCTCGAACAAATTTTAATGGTCCCAGACCAACGGACCACCGTTAATGTCAAGCCCAGCTTAGACTAACTATGACAAAGTATAATTTCAACCCATCATTATTAATTCATTTTTTAAATTATTTCCGAAGAAAATAATGGCAATGATTAGAACAAAATATAAATTTCAAAATTTACCCAAATAGCAAGAAAATAATAGTTTTTGGTTTTTTCCCTACATTTTTTATAAGATTTATTTTTGATTAAACTTAACTACGAATTTTTGTGCATGTAAAATTAAAACAGGTCAAATTTTATTAAAATTCATCCCCTTCTATAAACATCAGAGGACGCTTTGGTTTAGTTAGACAAGTGATTTCATCCCTAAATAACAGCATATACTATTTACATTCGTTGTTGAAAAAGCATTTTCTAAAATTCCGTTTTTAAACTGTGTACAGCTACATAATATAATAAATGATCTGAAAAACAACTAACTATAATATTTAGAATTTTATATTCACTTTTTGAAATGGGAAACAAAGTTTTAAACACTTTCTAAAACAGAAAGAAGCATTCATCGGTTTTTTGTTTTTTTCCCTCGACAATTTTTTCTTGACTAAAATAATCGCGAAAAAAATTCTAATGAATAAAATTCTAATAAAATAATAATACAATAAAATAAAATTATAATTCTAACGAAAACAATGAATTATAATTAAAATTTAAAAGAGAAAAAGCATATTTTAGAAATAATGGCAAAAAAAAATTTAATTAATAAAATTCTAATAATATAACTCCAATCAAATAAAATTATAATTCTAACTAAAACAATGAATTCTAATTAAAATAAAAAAAAAGAAAAGAAGCATACTTTAGAAATTATTATAAATTTTTTTTGTGGATAAAAACAAATAATAATGGAAAAAATTCAAACAAAAATTATATTGCGTATTACACGAACTTGTTTCAGAAAAAGCTTAAAAATAAAATTCATCATCAAGATTTAATTTTAAAAGCAAAACTATTTAAATAATGTAAAATAGAGAAGTTAAATACAAAGAAGAAAAAAATGTGTTAAATGAAAATTATTTGTATTATTTTATATATTTATTAATTTTCAAAACTTCAATATGTAAAATGTTGAACACAAACTAAACTCCACACCCTTTCAACGAATAAAATTATATCCTGATTCATGATTGCATTAACTAAAAATAATAATAATAATATTACTAAATAAAGCTTAAAAAGATTTTTGTGTTAGTTTAATTGATATACTAAATTAATTTGCTACAAAAATTAATAAAAGTATAAATACAATTAGAAAAAAGTTCACAAATTAAAATATATAATTATTACGAATTAAAATATGTAATTATATAATACATAATTATTTATAAGATGTTTATCCATTCTTTTTTCCCTTGTTGCAATTAATCCCAAAAATAGAACGTTAAAATTAACACTTATAACCGACGATTATGAAGACAGCGCCAAGAATTAAGATGATTACATCTAAAATTGGCTTCCAGACTTGATTGCAAAATTTATCCAGTGTTTATATAGCGGCGGAAGTTGCTTTTGAGAAGATGGATGAATGAGGGAACCGCTAAATAGAATGTCAGGACGCGTAACAAAAAAGTATTCTTTCTTTAAAGATTCTTTGTCTTGACACGTTACATAGGAGATGGGAAAATGTTGGGCAATAGTTCAAGATTCAATCAATACAATTATTTTCTTTTCGACGCTTCGCTTTCTACAACTCACTCAATCAAGAGCAACTGGCAGTCCGAAATAAACAGTTCAACGGGAACGTTGGCAAAAATACATACAATTCTTTGAAATACAATGAAACATAATAAACATCACGTAAATAATGGAGTAATCAAAGAAAACATAAGATTTTATTAGATAATTTTGAAACTTTGTACTGTGCTCGATATTTTAAAAACTTGCTTCTGCACTTAAAATCAATTTTTCAAGACATCATATTTTTCCAACCATCTCGATCAGAGTTATCGTGAGTTCATTTTCTAATTTTATATGGTTTTATTTCATTTAAAAAGGAAATTTTATAGGAATTAAAAAAGAGCAGTATCTATTCATAAATTTGTCTTTGTACATTAAAAAAACTGTTTATTCTTGAAAGTAAAATACCCAATAACGTAATCCTTCCTTAAAATTTTAATCTTTTTCGTTGTTTAAAAATAAACAATATATTTACCGTTACAAGATAGTTATCCTGTACCGTTAACCAGTAGCTTTTTTTAGTACTAACTTATATGAGTGTCTAATGTTTTCATTAAAATTTAATTAAAAAAAAAATCTGGAGAATAGCGAGAGTGTTATTATATATATATATATAGCTCGATTGGCGTGTTACCATCCTTGTAAGTCTGTAAAAGTTGTTTCACCTTCTTTACTCAATCAATGCAGGCAAAAAATCATGCAGGGTTACACCGAATTTTTTCAAAAGGCTTCTCTTCAAAAGTGCTATCATCAATGAAATAACGCTTTTTAGCACACGATATGCTGTTTTTAAAATGTCAGGAGTTTGATATTTATGCTATGTTTCATCCATCTTCCCCCAGCGTGATCTATGCTAATATGAAAAATGTCGCCAAAATGTAAAGAAACGCAAAAATTGGAAAATATTCACTAATTTTAAATTAATTGGAAAAAATCAAACAAAAATCTACTTTTTTTAAAGTTTATTTTTATTCTTAAATATTTAAGCTATATGTCCGTTTTTAAGCCTGGAAAATTTTTATAGTAACCATATTAAAATATTGGCAGAAATAGCGAATTTTACTAAGAAATCTTACACTGAACTTAGAAATTAGAAAAATTTCCCATCTTAACTAAGAAATTTTTCGAAACTCAAAAATGAAAAATTAAAACATTTTTTTAATAAATTAAAAAATTTCAATTACATTGTTTTAAATATTCCTAATTATAGCATCTAAAAAATTATAAATTTTAATTTTTAGCATTTTTTACGTAATATTTTTATAAGGAATTTTTATAATTACGTAATATTTCTATATATCACGTTTTAGACATAAAAAAAAAATTCCCAATAAGATATTTATGTGTCCTAAAACTGTACGAAAGGAACTTGAATCAAATTGCTTATATTTCTTATAATTTTTTTATTCTATTTAAAAATTCTGACTAACTAGAATAATAAAGTTACAACTATTACTTTTTTACTTAGAGAATCACTTAATTTTTACATTTTTTTCCCCAAAATTTGTAGTAATTTGAATTTAAAAAAAAATATTTCATTTACATTTTAAACATTTAACATTTATTTTTTAAACATTTTTAAAGAATTATAACAAATATCATATTTTTCCTCGCACCTAGTACGATTGAAAAATGTAACTTTGACAAATGTGATGTTAAGATTAATTGAACTTAAAAAATTTAACACAATAAAAATTAAATAAAATTATTTTAACACGGAACAGTAATAAACAAAAATTACGATGCACTAACACTTATTTTAAAATAATTATGGATTTTATTGATTTATTTGCTCAATTTTAACAAAGCTTTCACAAAGTTAATGTATTAGTGTGGGATCGCTATTAATTAAGTTTAGCCAGCTTTGTTTATAAAATGGGCAATAAAAATTTTATTTAATGATTTCAAATGATTGAAATGATAAATGATTTCAAAAAAAGAAGAAAAAAAAAAACGAAATAAAAGTCTTTTTAAAAAATACATTAGCCCTCTAAAACTGAATATGAAAAAGTTAGAAACATAATATTTAAATTTTTAATGCTTAAAATAAACTTGGTTCAACTAAGCGCAGCTGGAAATTTAATTAACACTGGTTTCAATATGAATAAGAAATATTTTTTTCAGAAAATCACAAGCAGATTTATTAAGATTCAGATTAAAGCTTTATCAAAGGATATAATTTAAAGAAAAGGGCAAAAAATATTTTCGTGTGGGATGACAAAAAAAGAAGAAAAAAATCAAAGCTAATTTGATATGTACGACACGCTATTTAATTTGCTTCGACTAGGTCCGACAATTTCTTCGGAGAGGGGCCCATCTGTCACGAAGAAAACGAGCACAAAAACTTCATATTAAAAAAAATCATATAAAATATACGCCAAGCCCAGATTTACAAGGGCGTTTTCATTAGAATATTGGCGACATCTTCCTAGAAGATGGAGCTACGAAATAAAACAAGTCTAATGTTTATGCACGTGGTTTAGTGACGTATAACGGCAGACAGATCAAATGATGCTAGATCCTAATATGGCTACCAGAACGCCTACGCCAAGAAAAATAGAGAAAAACCACCAAGGCACAGAGAATGTAGTTTTTCCAACGCGCTAACTTTTTCATGCGTGAACTAGAGCAATAAATTTGGATGCAATCCCAGTTTGAAATTATTTTTTGAACACTAATAGATCACTCGGTAAAAGGAAATGCAGAACAACTCATAATATAACTATAACTATAAATTTGGTAAATAGATAAACAAAACAAAAAGTATATTTCAGTTTAATATATTAATAAGCGCCAACTCTCAAAACAGATCGCTTAGAAAATCTTTACAATAGTCACATATATAGCTTTTGTTCATATTATTAACGAATTTTTTTTTTTTTGGAATTGGAGGCTATATTTTGCATAAAGAGCTGCTAAGACATTTTGCATAATAACGAGTTGAGTTAAGTAATTTTGAATTCACATAAATAGGTGAAACATTTTTTTAAAGAGATTTACAAAAAATTTATTCACCTTAATTCAAATTCAAAAAATTATTCGATTCTTTAAATAATTCCAATTGGGTACTTGCAGCTTGAGAAGTGACGTGATTATGCCAGGGTTGGCAGGTTTTTGACATGTGAC
>NC_092209.1:54336308-54363356 GCF_043381705.1 Parasteatoda tepidariorum | reverse complement strand
TATATATATATATATCCTTTTAAAATTCACAAAACCAGTTAAATACTTAACGCGATTTTATTTCCTCTTATTTATTTGTTACCAGCTGTTAAACTAGAATCTGAACAAACTAGTTAATAAATTACTCTCCCCCACACACTAAATGAAATCAAACGTGCAGGAATGGAATTCTAAATGATTGTTGACTACGCCTTTAACATCAGATGAGTTTACTAGACCGCGCCCGAATACAGAAATAACAATCATTTAAAGCCTTGATGATTGTTATACTTTATTTTTCTCCAATAGGACTTGAGAAACAAAACACCATTAAAAACATAAGTTTTGAGCAAGTGCCCTCTTCTTTGAGAGAATGTGTAAATAATGAAGATAATTTCCATAAAATTAAGGGGGGGGGGTAAGAAAGGAAGCGAGGGAAGAAAACGATTAAAAACCTGCGTGGGTTCATCAAACTGACTGTTAAAAATACATTTACTTGTTTAATGAAAAGTTTCAACATCATAAAAATTTTTAATAAATTCTGATAGCAATATGTATCTAAATCCTTTTTATCTGCTAAGTATATTAGAAATGTTACAACTTTGTTTAAAAAAAGAGTGGATAATTTGAAAATGAATGAAAAAATATTATTCAAAAAAAAAAAAAAATAATTAATCTATATTTATTTCAAAAAAAGCATCTACGAATTCAGAAGAAATATTCTTCATAGGGATTACACATAATTTATTTTATGAGAACTCCTTTTTTAATCATGGAATAAATGAGATTCTCTTTAAATTTAGGACGGCTCCCAAATGTGTTGGGTAATTGGAACAAATTGTGCAACAAATGTTTAAACAAAATACAATAACGGTAAAGAAATTTTAAATTAGGAACTTCATGAAGCGGGGAGAAAAAATATAAGACACATGGAATTATTTCAATGAGCTTTAAATCAAAGCACATGCTCTAGATAAAAAGAAGATGAAATGATAATCCTTCACCTTTATTTAACGGTTAATAAAACACCCACAAAAGATTGGTGGCCGATATAAAAGAGACATAAGTACAGTTGGAATATGATTCTGGAATGATAAGAAGTTTATATTTAGAGTTTAAAAAAGGGTTTGGTGTTTTTCCTCCCTCACTAACTGGTTTCTTTGTGGGATGTACGCCAAACACATTAGTCAGTGCAGCAGCAGTTCACTAAACTTTGTTTTTGTGCCCAAGTCAAAACAACTTTTATTAACTTTTAAATTTAATATATATTTATTTCAAATTATTCTTTCTTTCTCTTTTTAGAATTTTACATTAAATATTATTTCATAGAAGTATATCGAAATTAATAAGTAAATAATTTATCATTGATTGGATCTAAATATAATTACAGATTTCAAAAATGTTGAAAAATACTGCTTTAATAAAGTTATAACTCTCGGAACCCCTTTAACTCTTCCAAGGAACCAATGCTTCGCGGAACACTATTTGGAAACAGCTGATCTAAAGTAACAAATCAATAAATACAATTGGAAAAAAAATTAACGATTTAATTGATAAAGTGAGAGATACAAACTTTTTAACTTTAACGATACGGATCTAACTGAATTGACAAAAACACTTGATTTTGCACTTAATTGCATTTTTGCTAGTAGCATATTAATGGCTATCAAGTTGAAGCTATAGCAGTAACATACATAACAGCAACATTTTGTAAGCATATTAATTGTAGATAATTTTCTTTTTCTAGCTTTAGTTTATTTATTTACAATTGTTTCATGAGTTCATTTATGAGTTTCTCTGCTGTTGTTGCTTCATGCATTGCTTATTTCTTCATGCGCAAATGAAATTTCATATGCTACTGTAACAGATGCGCAAACAGCATTTCATAACTTACTTAATATAGGTGTTGTTGCGTATAAAAGATGTTCAAATAAATTCTAATTTACTCTATATACTCAAAAGCCATTTTTTGAAGGTAATGTAATATAAACAGATGTTAAAAAATCTTAAAATGTTACTCATGATCATTAAACAAATCAACGAGAACTGCCTTGAATAAATCAATATTAAATTTAAAAAAAAAAAAAAAACAANAGAAAAATCGATCGATATGACAAAAAAAAAAAAAAAAAAAAAAAATGGGGAAAAATTAGTTTGAAGAGAGATTTAAATACTTTTATGTTGCTTTATAATTCTTTACAATCAGCTGTGTTTGATTATTTCAGGAATAGGACAATTTCACGTTAGAGGCTATCGAAATAAAAAAACGTTTTATACAGTTGTTTTAATTTTAATATTAATAAAACTAGCCTTAACCATAAGTTACGTTCCGTTTTTAATATTTAATTTTCTTGCTTAATAAAAGTTTTTTAAAAATTTATTTATTTAAAGATGAGTCTTCAATTAGGCTTGCTTAGAGTTTTTCAGTACGCATTACACTATAACAGCATAATTCGCCCCATTAATTCATTTTAAAATACAAAAAATGTGGGAAAAAAGGAAGATCGAAAAAAAAAAAGGTAAAAACTGCAAAGTGGTATAATTTTCAAATTTAAATTAAAATAAATTGAAGTACCAGCAATTTTTCCAATTATAATAACTATAGACAGAAGTAAAAAAAACATATAATACTATAAATGTTCAGGGGGAAAAAACGTGCACACGTTTTTATAAAATCACAAAGAGTTTTAAATATGCCAAAAAGTATTAAAATGGACATTTTAATTGATAATTAAAGTAATTTATTTCTTTTAAAAATGAACTCGAGTAAAAATAATAGTTTAACAGTGAAATTTATAATTCAAGAAACATAACTTAGCACACGCTTTGTACACATGAACTTTCAAACTCTATTTCTGGAAATTTTCTTCAAAACTGCTATGAGCTATTTCTTCAAAAACTTTTTTTAACAACCTGATATTATAGGGTAAACTAAGAAGTGAAGGAACAACTAAGCTTAGCTAGTTTTTAAAAATAATCATAATATATTCAAAATTTGTAATTTTAGTTAAATGACAGTGTCAACAATCAACATAATTAAATGCAAATTGTATAAAAAAAAATGTAGGGAACTTTAATACAGTTTTAAGCTTTTGGTGGTTCAAATAATAAGTAGTAAGATAACCAAGTGAAGGGACAATTCTAACCAGTGAATGAGCACTAAATTTTCCAGTTAATGAACACTTGATTTTGCGACTTTTTAATGCTCTTCATGAATTTATAAGCCATACAAATAACTAAAAACAAAACTTCTCTTGGAATTATAACATCTAACCACAATTAACGAGGACAGTCTATTTTGAATCATTCTATTATTCGATGATTTTATTATTATTATTTTGTTAGTTACTTTTTCGTTTACTCCTTTTCCCCCTTTCAAGTATTTTTGCTTTTCAAGTATTTTTACTTTCTTTCTCTTCGTCATATTTTCTTTCGTCATCTTAATTTTTTTTTAGCTCTTTCAGACTCTTTAAATTTTTACCATTTTTCTGAAGTTAATGCAAAAGGTAATATTTTTTTCCATTCTGAATTGATCTATCTCTTTTTTCTTAATATTTGGCCAATGTAAATGGTTCTTCTAAATTTCTTCTGATTTTCCAGTATCATTTCTAGAATTCAAAGATAATAGACGAGGTTTATGAGTTTCGAAGTTAGAGAAAAATCCATTTCTCGTTGACTTACATCTAGTGGATCTTCAGCAGTACTTACCACTTTCTGATTGTTATTACTTATAGAATCATTTGTTTTTGCAACTAATAATGCTTCAAGAGCACTTTTCTCGAAATCAATGCTTCAAGAGGACAATTCTCGAAATCAGAAAGTTCGTTCATTTTCAGTGGATGCCGTCTTAAAAAAAGCTTTCCCCCTTTTTTTACCAGGACGATTGTTTTTAAATGGGCTTTTCTTACTTGTTTCTGTCATAACGTTAAATATAACATTATGATAATAATTTAGCAAATTATTGGCACAAAAGACAGCAAAGAAAAGTTCTATTCAAATTTTCATTATTATATTTATTTAGTTTTCGACTAGTAAACATAGTCTATTAAGTTGCCCAACTAATGATCTAACTAACCCCCACATTGATAAAGATGAATTATAACTATAAATAAATTATAATTCTTTATATAAATTTGGCTATTAAATTAAAATTTTGAAATGAAATTATTCATTCAACTTTTAACAGAATTTTAGGTGTCCTCTATATCGTAGAACTACTAATTATCTTAGAGTCATGTGAAATCATATTTCACACATACTGTTCAATTACTGGTTAGATGATATTTTTTTGTATTTTTAACAGAATTTTGATGCATAATATAATTAAAGATAAATAAAAGTTAAAATTTTTCTTTTATTTTAATTAACATAGAAAAATTACAGTAAATAAACACTTGTTCATTCATTGGTTTTTCATCGCTTGCTAATCCAGTTAATTTAACACCCCTTAATCTCAGTACTTGCTTATGCTATGATACTTAAAATAAATAAAACATAACAGAAATAACCATAATTTGAATTCTCTTTTTCACAGTGAGAAAAATATAACTATTACATACAATAAATTATTTTTAAAACAAATAACTGCAAACACCGACCTTATAAATTTGTCAAAGAAACAAGGTGTTGCACAGATGCTGACAAATTCAAAAAAATTTTCCAGAGAAGACTATGTGACCAGGTAATACAATACATTGTTACATGACTTCCTATTGTTAGGTAGTAAGCTACTGTTACCAATCAATCTAAACTAAAACTTTTATAATCTTGTTTTTAAAAAATATCTAGGAAATGTTCATTCACTAGGGTATGTTCCTTCACTGGTTGGTTTACCCCAGGGCTCGAAAAAACTCAGAAATTTTACCCATCCCCTAGGACGGCTTGTCCAACAATGTACCCGTCCTCCTTTGAAACTTACCCGCAGCTTCTAAATAAATAAAAATATAATTTTATCTTATTTATTGCAAACATTTATATAAATTGCACAATGAATTAGTAGTTACTAGGATTACATTATACAGTAATAAAAGAAATATTAGGTTACTAATAGTAACCTAACATTTCTTTTATGAAATAATTTATTTCTTTTATGAAATAATTTATTTCTTTTATGAAATAATTTAAATGACAATTGTCAAGTTATCTGGAATGTCAATTTATCCGAGGGTACTGCGTTTTGTAAATGAATCAAATATGACGTTTGCCAGTTTCACAATCAAGCCAATTTGATAGGGTAAACTTTACCCTATATTTTTAAAATAAATAAGGCTTAGTTAATGCTTGAATAACCAGCTTACGGTTAATAGTTTAATATACTTTTACACGTGGCGTGATAAATAAAGTGCTCATACAACATAATCACAAGAGAAATGAATAAATTAGAAAGCCAAGGAAAAAGGCGGGTCGCATACATCAAAGTGTGATTTAAAGTTCTGTTAAATTTTGAATAAACATTTGGTGAGGAGTTGAAAAGAAATATTTTTAACAAATAGAGTTATTTTGAGGAGAAACTGCAAAAATAAACGAAAACTGAGGAAACTTTGAGCATCAGGTGACGGAGCCCATATTTTTCATAAATAGAATTAAACACAACTTGAACTTTCCGCCTCTCTAATAATATTTTATAATTAGTTTTCTAATTAGAAAAATTATTAACATAGAAACTTTAATCACTAATTAACGTAATCTGTTTTTTTAAATGAGCTTAAGCAAACATTACAATTAAACAGTGCAATTTATAATTGAAAAAATTTAACTTGGATCTCGTCTTGAATACATGAGCTTTCCAACTCTTATCTCAGAAAACTTTTTTCCAAATCGCTATGAGCTATACAAGAAGGTACGGTTGATAACCTTTTTTAGCAACCAAGTATTATATATTTTTAAATGAATAAGACTGCCTAGTCTAGTAAAAGTCCTGGAATAACTAGTTTACCGTCTAATGTCAATAGTTTTTATTAACTTTTACACGTGGAGTAATAAATTGAGTGCGCAAACGATAAAACTACAAGAGAAATGAAATAAATTCGAAAGCCAGGCAAGGAGACGGGTCGCATATATCACCTAAGTGTGATTTAGAGTTCCGTTTAATTTTGAATAAACATTTGCTGAGGAGGTGAAAAGAAATATTTTCAACAAATGGTGTTATTTTGAGGGAAAACTAAAAATAAACAAAAACTGGAGAGAATTTGAGGAAGCAGGTGGCGAAGTCTCATACTCTTCATAAATAGAATGAAACACAACTTGAACTCTTCGCCTCTCTAATAATATTTTCTAATTGATTTTATAAGAGAAACTGATAAAATAAAGAAAAACTGGAGAGAACTTGAGCAAGTAGGCGGCAAAGTCTCATACTCTTCATAAATAGAATTAAACACAACTTGGACTTTTCGCCTCTCTAATAATATTTTCTAATTGATTTTATAAGAGAAACTGATAAAATAAAGAAAAACTGGAGAGAACTTGAGCAAGTAGGTGGCAAAGTCTCATACTCTTCATAAATAGAATGAAACACAACTTGGACTTTTCGCCTATCTGATAATATTTTCTAATTGATTTTATAAGAGAAACTGATAAAATAAACAAAAACTGGAGAGAACTTGAGCAAGTAGGTGGCAAAGTCTCATACTCTTCATAAATAGAATTAAACACAACTTGGACTTTTCGCCTCTCTAATAATATTTTCTAATTTTATCTTATAATATTTACTAATTAAATAAATTCTTAAGTATACATCACACGGATATCCAATAGATTATTACAAGGTAATGTAAATTTTTTTCCTTCTTGAAGGAAAAATTTAATTTTAGGAATTTATTAATGTCTACGATTGAGATTGTCCTCTAATGTTTAAGTAAAAGAAAATTCACCACTGCTGTTTCCTACAATTTAAAGTTAGCTTTTGAATACTCATATTCAAACACTTATGAGTTAATTAAAATATTACATATTAATGTAAATCAGGGTAAACAAATGCACTAAAAAATAATCTAACCCACATGAATTTTTTTTTTCTTTTCAGAAGTACCTTAGATTTTTTTCCAGTTAAATTTAAGTTTTCAAAAATAGTTTAAGTTTACACTATAAGTGCTAATTTATATTTCTTAATTATAATCTCTAACTGAATCCTTCCAGTCTTTATACTTTAAATATATACATTTAAGCTTTAGAATATTTTTTAAAAAGTTGATATTTTTCTAACTTTTATAGTACCCTTTAAAATTCTGAACTTTTGTTGGACGCATTATTTCAATTTAATGAACTTCTAAAAAACTAGTTAATATTATTTTGAAAATGGCGTAAAAGTTCATTATTGTTAGTAAATTGGAAATTCTTCATTTTTATTAGTTTTATCATGCTAATTAATTCCATCACACATATAAAATCAACTTTAACTTTATTATTTTTTTTTTATTTCCTTTCTTTCATTTAGAAAATCTCTAATATCAAATAAGTGTTAATGTAATATAAAGAAACAAATATCCATAGAATAATATTTTAATATTATTAAAACTATTCTTTCACAATATACTTTAGAAAACACAATACTGCTAAGTTTTTTTTTCTTTTAAAAAAATTGTTTTTTTATTTTTTTATTTGCGATTGTTATTATTGATTGTTATATTTTCAAAAGTAGAAGTTTCAGTTTCAAAAATCAGGTATATTCGAAGCAAGCAAATACAATTGTAGTTAGTAATAATCTTCAACAAATGTTAATCGTCTGCCAACATAAATAAAGGGGAGGGAGGTAGAAAACGACATCTTGAAAACATTATGTAAAGCGATAGCAATGCATAACAGGAGGTGGGGAAAAAAAAGAGAGAAAAGACGAATTATCGTTAACAAACATTCATTGTTTTCAAACTCAAACGTAGGAGGCTATGTTCATAAAATAAAGAATAAAATCTACTGTTTCTTAGAATTTTAGAAACGGAACTCGGAAGCTGTAAAATACTTCAAAGCGGAACAACACACATCAAACAAACCAACTTTTTGACTGATGCGTGCGCCTGCCGTACTCGGAAAATGGCCAAGTTTAGTTAAATAATAAACTGAAAACAAATACATCCTAAAAGAAAAAGAAAAAAAGAGTAAAAATAAACAGAAGTAGGCGGTTGCAGTGTTTGACCTTCACGATCAAAATCAATATTAACACCGCCTCAGGTGATCGGTCCTTATTTGCAATTGAACAGAAAATGATAGAAAGCTCTTATCGATAAAATATCATTTAGAGAAAATATAAAATAAGATACTAGCGTAATAGGCATCGCAATTTACATTTTACATGCATCAATTTCAAGATTATATTTAGTTAAAAATGTGCTTATTAATCTTAGATGTCTCAACTTAAATTCTTAAATCTCGTATAACAACAATATGTATCCCTTTTTCGATTCTCATACGCGTGGTATTTTATATTGGTCTCAATCCAGTAGATAATAGCTGTTTTCGCTCTCCTTTAGCGAAAAACAAACAAAATACACTATTATACTACGCTACATGTAAAACTGATTGAATTATAAAAGGTGTTTTACACTATTAGCACCACATAAATGTTTATACGACGGTTATAAGTTAAAAAAAACAAATTGTTATCAAGTACCAAATTTATAAAAATTAAAGTTTTTGAGGAGAAATTACTTCAACGATAGCATTTATTTACGTTTTGTTCAAGATAGTTAAGGTCATAATATCGTAACTATTATCTTTAGAACATTCCTATAAAGAACTTCTTCGTATTTAGAACTGGTTTTTTAGAATAATTTCGAATTCAATAACTGCTTCAATTTATTAATTTTTTTTAAACAAGCAAAAAAAAAATAGTTTTCAATTCGATACTAGCATACCATGTGATTTCTTCTTTAGAACACTCCCATTAAGAAGAACTTTTAATATTTAGAACCGTTGATTTAGAATGATATCTAATCGAAAAACTGACTCGAGATATTAATCTTTTTAAAGCGAGCAAACGAATAGTTTTTGAGCAAACGATTTTATGAATGACACTTTCAGAATAGTTTTTAATTGGATACCTGCAAGCGATTTCACCCGTGGGTAAATCGTAGCATTTGTTTATGCCACGATTCAGCAGCCAATGAGATTCGACACACACGATAGCGACGTCGCTTGCAGGCATCAAATTATATCTGATCCGAAAATTGATTCACCTAGATAATAAACCAAATCTAATAACTGTAACCATAACGTTAACAGGCCATGAACAACCACGTGATTAGGCAAAACCATGTCATTTCAGCCATATTCTTCTTCTCGAATTGTAAGAATCCGATTTTCCATGTGAATTTATTAAAATTTATTTTAATGTCATTTTTCTGGAAGTATGCAAATTACTATTTTTCATTCTTTTAATAAAATTTCAGTTATAACGTTTTGCGCATTCATATCACATAACAGAAAACCTTAATCTTCTACATCAGGCAATTTACTAAAATTTATATTAATGCTGACAATCTTGTGCATATATGTTATTTATTATTTTCTTCATGTTTTTAAGTAAACTTAAATTATAAAGTTTGGCGCTTTCATTCTACTACAAACAGAAAATATTAGTCTTAAATCAACTCATGCATTTAAGCAAAATTTATATCAATTCTGTCACTCATCAATAGGGTTTATTTACGTTTTTCATGTTAAGTAAACTTTCTATATAACATTTGGCACATTCATTCTATCACGCAACAGAAAACATTGCTCCTAAACCAAATCAATTTTACCTAGAAAAACACAAACGTAAATAATAAAAAAATTAAAATACGAAAAAGTTAATGAGTCAAATGTTATATTTAAAGTTTACTAAAAACTTTAGAAATAGTATATCTTAAGCTATACAACTATATCTAAAGTAATATCTAAGCTATACAACTATATCTAAAGTCATACGATTATATCTAAGTTAACATTATATCTAAAGTTAACTTCGAAACTTCAGATAAAAAGTTTTGCTCATTAATTCTATAACATAACAGAAAATATTAGTCTTAAATCTAAATGAGACAATGTTACTTTTTATTTATATCAAAAACTAAAACAGATGTAAATAATAAAAAGTTAACTCACATCCTGGAGGGGGCGGGGAATCTTTTCTAAACGTACTAAACGAGTGCAACACGGAAGACGGGATAGCGGAGGCGGCCATAGCTGCTGACGATCTAGATCACTCGACTTGAAGAGGTATTCCCAACCAAAATTAAAGACCCGTTACCAGCGGACACAAAGTAGTAATTTATCGTAAGCACTTAAAAAAAGTAAAACAGTCGAGATTGATTTGACGAGTAGCAAATGCGAAGTTCGACGAAAGAGCTTGTTGGGAGGATGGTGGTGGGTCGTAAACGGGGTCAAGCGGGCTGGGTCGAGGTCAAGCGTAGGCCTTCCGAGGAAAGCCCTTAAAAGGCGCGAAGAGTAGGCGTCCGGCAGCAGTTATTCGAGGGCAAGGGCACGACAACTTTCTCTTTATTTTATGCTAATTAATAAAATAATTTGATGTGCAACAAAATGTAAATTTATTATCTTTATGCAAAAGGTATATTTGTCCAGAAAAAATAACAGAATCAAGTTATTGATAAATAAATTTGAATATATGGGCTGTTCAAATATTTCGTAAGTAGCTTTTTTACTTACTTATTTTTTTGGCACTTTTGGGCACCGTCTCCTCCATCAGCAAAAATAAGCAAATTACAAACCCTCTCCATGATTACGTTAAAAAGCCACAACATTTTCCCTTATTTAAGTTTTAACTTTAGTAATCTAATTTTTTTAAGAATTTTAGAATTCAATTTAAATAAAAAAATACTTTGAAAAATGCAAAATTTACACTCATACGTTTATTTTATAAAATTTTAAAAATAATTGAAGACGTTTTTCTCCAACTTTTTATTTTACCAAATTTAATTTTTTTTTCTCTCTAAATTTATCAAATTTACAAAGAAATGGAAATAAGGGGATTTTAGTGTCTTGCGTAAGAATTGCTTATACCCTTCCTTCCCCTTTGTCAGTAAACATAAGCAAATCACATTCTCCTTTAAGAGCTTACGAAACATTTGGACGGCCCCATAATAATGCGATGAAATTAATTCGTAAATATTAATATCATGTTTTGTTACAATTGAACATCGCGGAGGTAAAAAATGAGAACCCACCTCTTCATGGTATGGAGATAAACAAATTTATGTTTTCATGAAATATATATACTATTAAATTTTCCAAATTGGAAGACATGTTGGTAAACATTTGCTAAACATCACTTGACTTAAATGTAAGTTATTTTATAACCGTCGTTGAACAGCCGACCCAATCTTGGGTTTGTCGTAAACCCAAAATTGGGTTTGTACCAATGTTCAACTCTGTAGCCTTGTAATTTTGAACCAATCCAGAAGACAAGGAAACTCCAGGATCAGTACCCCCAGTGTCATTGATTTGTTATGGGAACATGGAGGACTTTGTAACTCGACAGATTTAACGTGCATCAGTCACCATTTACAATGGGAGTGTTCGGCCGGCTGGGATCGAATCCACGAACTCTTGGACAGGGGCCCAGTGCCCTACCAACCAGGCTATCCCGGCATCCAAATGAAAGCTATTATTGAAAATAATTATTTAAAAAAAGAAAAGGAAATTTTTAAAAGATGAGGGTTATTATTTTGTTACAGCGAGATTTTCAATTATAGCAGGTTGATTGATAGAGTTTTTGGGCGCAAGATCTGAAATGAAATCTACCTAAACGAAAACAGCAAGGTAAGAAAATGAAATAATGTTATAAATTAAGCCTAAAGCAAACAGGACATGGAAAAATATGCAAAATTAAAAAAAAAAGTAAAAAGTGTATCAGCTTTATCTATCTAGAAAACAGAAAGTTTATAAGTGTTTATAAATACAATTTCAGAGATATTCTTTTCAAAAGGAACTTAAAACGGATCTCCATTTATGCGGATCTCATAAATCAGCTAATTCTATTTCAATTGATGTTACGTTTTTTCCAAAAAGTAAAAGGTAAGATCATAAAGGAAAAAAAACAAAACATTACAAAATATGAATTGATATATACTTTAAGATAACATGTTTAAAAAGAATTCTTTTCAATTTTTATTTGTATCTTGAATACTGGCATGATAACAAAGAAAACAATGTTTGAAGTCCAAATCAGGGTTATCAAGTTTTTGACATGCGTTAGTTTTTAACAGTTTTATCCATGGATAAAGCCGCCTCATCTAAAACCACAAGTCAAAAACTTTAAAAATTGCATTGATACATTATTAATAATTTAAAAACCACTCTGAAGGTATTGTTTAGTATCAAACATTTGATATTACTTTTCTAATACATTCGCTAAAAAATATCTAGACAAAAATAATCTCTTTTATGACATAAATATATTTTAAATATAGGCCCCTGTATGCTAACAAAACAGCTGCTTCAAGTTCTATAACTTTTAAGTTGCTTTACAGTCATAGAACTAGAAAAAATACATTGTAATAATGTTAAAAAAAATTCTATCAAAATAAAAATAAAAATTTTAATAAGAGTTATGCATGCTATCATTTTTTTTCTCTTCATTTAAAAAAACAAGGCAAAGTGACACTTCATGTTTGAAAGTTAAACTGCTAAAAGTCTGGATCCTACAGAGTTCTCTTACTTTATTTTATTAAAATTGTATGCTTTTTATAATTATTTTTTCAACAATTATCTTCATAATTTGGATTTTAAGCAGCTGTAAAACTAAAATTTTTTAAAAACAAACGAAAGAAAAGAGGAAAAAAAGAAAATTATAACAAAATAAAATATTTTCACTTCAATAGTATGAAAATAAAAAGAATTGCATTGCATTTCTTAGTGTCTGTTTAAAAACTTCTTGGAGAAGATGAGAGTTCTCAAATAAAATAAAACAGTAAAAGAAAATATGAATATGATGCAATTTTTCCCCATCTGCTCAAAAACTATATTTTCTATGTCAATATGTATTCGCCAGCTATATTAACTTGTTTTGCCAATCATATATTACATATTATAGAGTGGCACTACGATTTTATGTTTGTTAAAACAGTATACAGTGTAACAGTACTAGTGTAAAACAGACATAAAGCAGAAAAAAGTAAAACCGTGGTAAAAAAATATGAGCATATTTTTCAAAGATTGACACTAACGAGATGAACTATTAGAAAAATATGTGTAATCTTTACTCTTTTTTTTTTTTTTTTTTTTTNTGTAGAAAAAATGTGCTTACTTGTTTTTTTGTTTTTAGATACAATTTCAACAATATCCCTCTAAAGTTATTATTGTTTGCAAATTTACTTTTGATTTATATTCGCAAATAAATATTGTTTCAGAATTTTATGCCCTGCAACTCCATCTTCATTGTTTTCATCACCATCATCAGGAACAGGTATTAAGTCAGATACTGAAAGAATTAAAAAGCAATGGGAAGTGTATTGCAGTCAATATCGACTTCGAGAAAACTTCAGCCACACAATTTTATTCCGAGGAGCCAATGTTCCAGATTGAATACAGAGATGACATTCAAAGGTTTGCTGGGGAAAAATTCCACGCACAAAATTTACTATTTAAGCTGGCTTTGCCCCCACACCACACTTTTGAATTGGACTCAAAGACCTCTTTCATAGACAAAAGAACAACTAGTTAGAATAGAAAGAATATCAGAACAGTTTCAAACATAAACAAGTGTCTTTTAGGGGTAAGCTATACAANTTTGGGGGGGGGGGGGGAATGAATGAACTCCAATGAATCTCTTTTTGATGTTTTAAGGTTCTAGTGAAAAATTAAACAAGTTCGTATTTTTAATTGCAATTTACCACCACCAAAAATGTTACGAAGTACTTATGATTTTTGGGTTGACAAATCAGAATTAAAGAATGTCACTATATATCTTCAAAACGAAAAATTATACATGCAATTACACTTACGTTGTAGGACATCAAATTCCGTAAAAGTACTGCTGTTAGGAACGATTTCAAAAGGCGTAAAATATGCAACTCGTTGATGAAGAAACAAAGCTATATGACAAAGGAGTAGGATGAAAAAGGAATGCGGAGGATTGAATTGTTGAAATTCTAACAAATTCAAAAATTTAGTCACGACAAATATACAAAACCACAACACAAACGCATCATTTTTATAGTCGTATGTGACGGAAATATTGAACTGTCAAAAACATATACCTACGCTCACAAAAAATTAAAATGTTTTACATGTTTTGCTAAGCATTGAACAATTAGCATGTAAATTTCCTTTTAAATATGAATAGTTACATAATAGAAATAAAAGATCGCTTGTGTTCAATTATGTAATAACATGCATGAAATTTTAAAAAAAAGAAAAAAGATGCTGAATATATATTGTAAAGGAAAAGTTACACAAATTCGAAAGAATTATTCAAAATAGAATAACTACAATATTTATATTTCATAAGAAATTGCAATACTGTCATAAAAAATGATTCATTGATTAGTTTAAGTGAATTGAAATAAATTTAAAGAAATAGAAAAGAAAATTTCAAAAATTACATTTTTCAAATTAACTAAAAAAGAGATAATTTTATTTTCTTCAGAAAAACGAAGGGGACGTTAGTTTCGAAAAACGTAAACGAAATAAAAGTTTATTAGAAAGTGATGCACCATCGTTTATTACTGTCGATTATTATTGTTTGATTGAGTTCTTTTTAGTTTTGAGTCTATTATGTTAGAAAGTGGTCACGTTAGGCAAAGTTGAAATTTTAGCACTCTTGCTAGTTAAAAAATGGACTAAATTTCATTGGAAAATAAATACTATTGGTTGATAATAATGCGATAAATTATTTTTTTAGCGGTCAGACAGTAATTAAAACTTATATCGCCATCAAGCACAGCTTCGGTTAAAATTAGAGCATTCTAGCTAGTGAGAATTTAAATAGTCGATTAATCACCTATGACGATAATAGAGCGACATGTATAGATCATGAAACGATCAGCTTGCGTTAGCATGGGACACGCAGATCCAGTAGAAATTTGAGAGCTCCGGCTATTTGGAAAGGAATCGAAGTCCCTATTGTGAGATTCCACCTTCACAGATATGATTTATAAAAACGCACTAAAAATAAGACTTGAATAAAAAAAAATTAATAAAAAAGCAGAGAAGAGGATAGACGTTTTATATTTTAAAGCATCACTTTTTTTTCCTTCCTAGTTTTGGAGCAGTGATATCAATCTACCTAGAATTGTAATTCTTTACATGTAGAAGGAATAATTTCTCCAATTTGATTATATTTTTCTCCGGTTATTTGGAATTTGATACGGCTATTTGGAAAGGAATCGAAATTCCGATTGAGAGATTCCACCTTCACAGACATAAAAGAAAGTTTATAAAAACGTAGTAAAAATAATACTTGAATAAAAAAAATAATAAAAAAAGCAGAGAAGAGGATAGACGTTTTATGTTTTAAAGTATCACTTTTTTGTTATTGCTAGTTTTGGAGCAGTGATTTTTAATCTACCTAGAATTGTAATTCCTTACATGTAGAACAAAGAATTTCTCCAACTTGATCGTATTTTTCTCCGGCTATTTGGAAAAGAATCGAAGTTTCGATTGTGAGATTCCACCTTCACAGACAGGAAAGAAAGTTTATAAAAACGCAGTAAAAATAAGACTTGAAAAAAGAAAATTAATAAAAAAAGCGGAGAAGAGGATAGACGTTTTATGTTTTAAAGCATCACTTTTTTGTTGTTGCTAGTTTTGGAGCAGTGATATTTAATCTACCTAGAATTGTAATTCTTTACATGTAGAACAAAGAATTTGTCCAACTTGATTATATTTTTCTCCGGCTATTTGGAAAAGAATCGAAGTTCCGATTGTGAGATTCCACCTTCACAGGCATATAAGCCTTGAATAAAAAATAATAAAATAAAAAGTAGAGAAAAGGATAGACGTTTTATGTTTTAAAGCATCACTTTTTTGTTGTTACTAGTTTTGGAGCAATGATTTTAATCTACCAAGAATTGTAATTCTTTAAATGTAGAACAAAGAATTTCACGAACTTGATTATATTTTGAATATTATGTATTGATTATATTTTGAATGTTATATTTTAAATTATATATAGAATAAAATAAATAAATTTCCTCCTTTAGCAATTAGAAAGCAATTTTTCGGCGCTAGCAGGGTGTAATTTTGGTACAGCTAAGATTGATTGGAGCAAACCTCACCTAGATTATATTTGAAATCTATATTCTTTTTAACTCCATCTCCAATTAATGTTAAAAAAAATTTACAAAACAGACGTTCAAACAAAGACCGCTTGTAGCTGTGATCTGGCTTTTTTCCAAACGTCCTACTTCGCCTGCAAATTGAATGAAAGCTAGGAAACGATTTTTCATAACACACAACAACGTTACAAAATGAAAACAAAATTGAGTTGTCAAGAGAGTACGGAGACGAAATTTGAACGTAAATAAATAAAAGATAAAACGCTAAAATAAGCAACCGGGTCAGCGGAGTAAAGAAAGTTAGTGCAGTGTTCCGAGTTGTGGAAAAGATGGCGCGGAGAGATTTATCAGGAAAACCAACATTTTTAGAGTAATTAAGCACAGGCGTCTATCGTAAAGTTATCCTGAATGCACCCTTAATGTTGAATCTAGAACGCTAATATATAAGCGAGACACATTAATGCTAAATTTAGTTTTCACAGAAAAGTTAAGATTATATTTAATATTGAGGGAATAGTAAGTAAACACATTTATACCCCCCTTTTTTTTCTTCAAACGGAAATCTCAATTGCCTTTTTAAAAATTGTGATTCAGAATTGAAATAAATAAATAAAAATCTGAGCTTAAAACAAGTCAACAAAAAAATAAAAATAAATAAACATGCCAAAATGGATCGTAGCCAGATATCTGCTTTAAAAAAATAGTAAATTGAAAATACTGGACTAAGTCAGCGGTTCTCAAATGTCATTCCACGGAACTCTAGGGTTCCGTGGAAGGGTACAGGAGTTTTGAGAGTTTGGACATTTTTACTCAGTTGCAATTTTCGAAACCTGTCATTAAATTTATATTCAATAAAACTATCCATTATTTATTTCCCATTTCCATAATTTTTGTATAGTTATTTAATTATAATGCTAGTGAAGAAAGGAAAGTAAAATTAAAAAATGTATTTTCTAAAAATAATATATGGAATAAATAATGAAAAGGATACACATTTATGGAAATTTGCATCAAATAAAAATAATAATGAAGTAATATTTTTCTCTAATAACTTCGACTATTCTCGGCATTTGTTTTCTGTTTTTATTATAACGAAACCCATATTTAAGCTCATTCATTTTCCGTTTATGCACCCACTAAAATCAAATTATGAACTAGACTAGATGCCGCTGAAGAGACCTGCATATTCAACTTTCTGACATAAAACCCAATTTCAAGACTAGAATTGATAAAATGATAAGATGAAAAACATTTTATACTTCATTAAATATTCATTAAAATTTTTCAAAATAATTAATTAAGTCCCTTCTTGATTAATATATTCACTATTGCTGATGGAATTTACTCATTAAGTCTAGGAGTTCCGCCAAAAGATGATCGATCATTCAAGAGCTTCATAGCGGCAAAAAACTGGAAACCCCTAAGCTGCATTACTAAAATACAAGTTATTTTCTTCGCCTTTTTTTTAAAATTATTTTTAAAGGTATTCAATTTCTTTACATTAATGAAAATATTTTTGTCAGACATTATAAATAGCCTAACACTAAATAAATAAAACTCTTAAAATAAATTAACAAAAATATAAAAACAAATTAATTAATGCATTTAATTGGATATCTGTCAGACAGCTTTAAATTAATATAAACTGAAAATAGTGGATTCATTTATATATGTGCATATTTTTTATTTCTAAATCATATTTAATCACTTTTAAATGCATTCCAGTTTCTCTTTGTTGCGAATACCAGAGAACTTCTTTCTATGAATTATGACAATTGAAAAAACTTATCAATATCAAAAAGTTGATTTAAATAATTTCTTCTCCAATTATTTTGAATATGTTCTAAATTCCTTTTCTTAAAGTCATACATTTCTTCTAAAGAGCTTTTTAGGAATTAAGTTTTTTTTTTTTCCCCTCACGATATTGACGTTTATGCAACGTGTAAAAATTGAGAGAACAACAGAGAGAGAATTGACGAATTGGGAGAGCTCACAGCTTTAAAATTGAAAATAAATATTTAAAAAAAAAACTTAAATTATTTATTTACAATCGACGTTAAACAGCCGACACAATTCTAAATTCTACGACTATCAAGGCTCAACTCCGTAGCCTTATAATTTTCAACACAACTCAGAAGACAATTGGGAACTCATGTATCAAGCATTGGGACAAACTAGCCCTCGCAGAGGACTTTTTAATGGAACTAACTTGCATTTGCGTTACATGGTGAGAAAATCCAGGAAAACCTCAAAGACGTCAATGAAATTTTAACAAATTATCCGTCTACCACTGAGGATTTTTTACGCTTTGAGGGTACATGTGTTATCAAACAGAATTCTTTTTAGTAAATATTTTCAACTTTTGAAGGAAAAAAAAACAATTATTGCGAAAGGAACAATTGGAAGACAAACAATTGAAGAATATATTGTAACAACAAACAAAAAAGAAGCAATTATTGGGAAGCAATCGTCGGTGTTTTTGGGGGGCAATAAACAGAGAGGGGGCTGAGCCCCTAGTACTTAAAAATTAAATTGATTTAAATCAATTATTTTCTTAAAAACAGCACAGTTGATTTAAATCAATTATTTTTTTTAAAATCAAGTGATTTAAATCTCCATTTTTATCGTGATTTCAATCAAGTGATTTTATTCATGCCAACCTTGTTATATTCTGTTTTTTGGAATGTCTTTACTCTCTCGTGAGATGCTTAACTACTCTCCTCCGATAAATCCCGCCAACGGTCACAATGTTGGCACACGGATGGCGATTTATTTTTTTGACGCTTGTTTTAAAAGCCTCGTTACTGTTAACGTGCAACGAGCAATAATGATGAACAGAGACTGCTACAGTAATTCAATCTTACGTTTTTAATTTAAGTAATTTAAAGCTCCTGTCTGGCTGACATCCATTTTGGCATGCGGATTTTGTAACCTATTTAATTTTGCATTTATTATGTCCTTTTTTTTCTTCATGTGTTTACCCATGAGTTATCCTTAGTTGAAAATTCTGATTTTTTTTTTTTAAATTTAAAACAAAAAGGAAATTGAAATACATTAATAAAATGAGGAAAACAATTAAAGCAAAATATGCATATTTATTTGTTAGCAAAATATAATTGATAAAACTACTTGAAAAAATATATCGAGTATGAACTACATAGTGGAACAAATTCCTTTTTGTTGTTTTCTGTTGCATGCGATTTTTTTAAAACAAATCTTGCCTCTGTATCACTGATTTCATATCTGCAATCGATTTCTTTCTCCAAGTTACAGTTTTTTTTTTTTAATGACATTTTAAGTTATTTTTTGGCTATATAACAGGGGATCGCATAAGTGTTGCGACAAATTTCTAGGGGAGTTGGTCACATTATCAAGATTAAAATTGCATAGGAACCATTTGAAGCCATGGAAATGTCGTCATGCGCCACTAAGGGCTCTTACCCGTGTCACGTGCTTCTGAACTGGCCATATTAGGAAAGCGCCCCTATCAGAGAATGAAGACGTTTCCAGGCATAGGTTTACCATGCAGTTTTTATCCAGATGATGTGCCCTAACTCACCTAGAAGTTTGTCGCACTATTTGCGCGACCTTTGTTACATATATCTAGGGTTCACACCAGCAATGAAAATTTAGTGGTCCGAAAACTTAGTTAATCTTAAAAACTTACTTAAACTAAGTCGAATTTTACAATTACATAACTCATGTTACGGTATACGCATCAAAATGTTCTACTAGCCATCTATAACACCTTAAAACCAATCAGGTTCATTAGCCCATGATTGAAAATTAGTATTTATTAAAATTAAACGTAAAAAAGCTTTAATATTAGTAAATAAATTCAAAATAGAGATTAAAATGATGAGACCAAATAAATACATAAAAGAGGAAAACAGAAAAAGTAAGAACTAACAAAACATTATACTTAAAAGTTATAAAATTTTAAGTAAAGATGATTCTAAAACTGCAAAAAATATTATTTTATAAAAGAACAATCATACTGTCAGTATAAGAATGCAAAGCACAACATGTAAGTTAGAAATTTCAACATTTAAATTTAAAAATTTTTGTACCAAACACTTTCTGTTATTCCATTTGAATACCACGTATTTGAATTCCATACCACGCGTAGAACAATAAAATTAGTACAACAAAATTTTTTTAAATGCATTATATTCGATGCAAAAAAAAATTTTTTTTTGTTAATTCCAGATATATTTCAAGGAGACAAATTTGTCAACCACGCATAATTTTGACATTTGTAAAACATTTGGCGACAATTGTAACCATACGAGCGCGAACCCTTTTAATTACTAAAATAATTCTAATTTACTCTCGGCACAAGTCTATCTTTTACACTATAGCGTTTTAATAAGTTTTAAAAGAATTTTTATTTAAGTATACATAAGAAAAAATAGGTATAATTAAAATAAAATCGTTAAACGGCGAATAGTATTACATGTTGTTGTTTCTAATGCTACTTGCCAATACCAGCAAGCCTTGGGGCAGAGAGTGCGCTTTTTGTTTTTCAGAAGCACCATACATGGCCAAAAATACGACTTCGGCCACACATACGTCACAGCCCGTTTATAGGGCGAGCCCATTCATACATCCCAGAATCATTTGACCTGAATCAGAGAAAGATCAATCCCTAATTCAATACCCCCAGAGGAATGATTTGTTATGAGAACACGGAGAACTTTGTGACCTGACAAATTTAACGCGCACCAGTCACCATTTATTACACGGGGAGTCATCGGCCGGCGGGAATCGAACTCACGACCTTTTAGACATAGACACAACGTCCTACCAACCAGGCTATCCCGGCCCATAGACAAATAATAAATTATTGGTAAAATTTAAAAGTTTCACGCCATTAATTATATTTAGTCCCTTTTCTTTCTTTCATTTTGAATATGCATTAATAATTTGCATAGATTCCTCTCTCCTTATTTTCTGTGGATGAAATCTTCGTTATTAATAAAATATCAACAGTTAAAAAAAAAAAAAAAAAAGATTTAAATTATGCCGACCCAATTTAGTGAATCTGTGCGTTTCTTAAGAAAGTGCTTTTTACATAAAGTGCAACATTCGTAAAAATTTGTACAGCATATTCAATTTACTTCTAGGAAGTTATTAACATTCCGTAACTGTTATCTTGTAAAGAAATTAAACAAAGCGGTAAAATTGCAACAGGAATTCTTGGCAAGATTAAAATATGACATCTTAAGAGGAAAATAAAAAATGAAAATTTTCTCTTCAGAAGATAAGCTATCGATATGTTTTAAAGAATCCTTTTCTATAGAGTAAACAAATAGATAAGCTAAATAATAACAGTTATAAAAAATGCTAACCTCAATTATATTTTATAAGCGGCGTTGAACAGCCGGTTCAATTCTGTGTTTACGACTATCAATGTTCAATTCTACAGCCTTGCAATTTTGAACCCAATCCAGAAGACAAAGGAACTCTTGGATGAAGCATTGAGACAAACTAGCTTTCGTGGCGGACCTTTTGATGAAACTAACCCACACTTGAGTTACGCAGAGAGGAAAACCACGACAAAACTTCCACGGTTAGAGCGACATCAAGGGGATTCTAACCCATGATCCGTCTACCACTTGAGTTATTTTACGTCATCCCTCTGGTCGATACAAGTTGGGAACAAAATTTGTATTAACAAGCAACAGCTGGGATTCGATCCTGGGTCACTTCATTGGAAGACGAACGAACGAATTTTATCATGAGCCCGAAGCCACGACCCAGCGTCGGTTCGGGCTGAGCCCTGTTACTACTTAGTTAGCTTACTTTAAATATTGCTCATAAAATAGTTGATCCAAGTATGCAAGCTAGCTTATTCCAGATTTCGAGTTTCACCAAATTTTATTCATTTTATATGAATAACTCAGTTCATCATTCATAAAATAATAATTCATGAAACATTTTTAAATATTTTTTCGTGAACTTTAGACTAGCAAATTTTATAATAGTCTGTAAAAAATTTGATTTAAGTAAATGGTAGCAAAGAAAAAGCGAAAAAGGCAAGGGCCTTAAACGATCGATCGTTATATTTTTCAGATGGTGTTTTCTATCCCATATTTTCAGGGTCATAAAAAAAGAATGCTTATTTGAAGAAAATGCGTTTTCGTGTTCGATTTCATAACTTTAAAATACCATCCGTACTAACTAATAATCATATTTCCAATACATAGGTCTAGACACAGAATCATTAAAATTGCATTTTAATGCATGAAAACCAGATCATTAGATTAAAAGTTATTCAGAATTACTCTTTTTTTTATTTATTTTTTTTTTTGAGCAGTACATTGAATATAAAAAGTTTGTTAGGAATTTTTTGCCCTTTAATAAAAGTGTGAAACGCGTCGAGGATATCTAAAATATTGAAGACGATACAAAATTAACTATTATCTTGCCTAAAATTTACTTATTTATTAAAAAATACAAAATAATATATAGCTAAAATTTATATTTAACTGTTACCACTTAAGTGCAGAAATCAGTAATTCTGCAGATTATCTCGGGTTATCTGTTATATTAAGCTGAAAAGTGTTTCATTTCTTAAATTACACAGGTTATCTGCAAGTTACCCATATAATCTGCATATTACTCATTTAAGTGAAATTAAGATCTTTGCAACATTTTTGTACGCTTAAATTAAAAAAATTTGATTTATTTATATAGAACCGTGTAACTACAATCAATTAATCAACAAATTAGTTGAAAGAATCCATTATCAATCAATTAAATAACCATAATACAAAAAAACCAAACTATTTAAAATATAATTGCAATTATTGCGAATTAAGTTAATAAAAATTTTATTACAAGGAAAGGAGAGAAATTATTTTTGAACTTCCGCGATACGGAAGTCGTTAATGTGCACTTTCTAAGTAAAATACGGGAAACTCTTTAATTCCGCACTTTAACCGAGCAAATCAATTAATCTGCAGATTAGCTACGTTAGCGCCTACCGAACAGGGTTCCGTTGAAGGATTACAAGGGTTCCAAGAATGATAAATTAAAAATAATAATTTATTTTTAAATTTTTCCTCGAAAATACAAAATTTGGCTTATTTAGTTCATTTTCTCATTAAGCAAACACTAAAATCAAATTCAGAACTAAACTAAATGACGTTCAAAACTTGCGAATTTAACTGTCCGAACACAAAACTAATTTTTAAGATAATTAACGATAAAGTGATTGTGATTAATGAATAAAAATGTTACTCTTCTCACTAATTGTTTTCAATATAATTAAAAATCTTTAATTTTTTAACACATTCACAAGTGTCTCCTACTTTATCGATAATGTCAGTGTTCCATCAAAAGTGGATTGATAATCTAGAGCTCCATAGCTGAAAAAATTTAGATACCGCTGAGCTAGGCAAAGAGCTACATTACATGAGCATACATTTACTGCTTTCTAACTTTAAAGGCAACATCTGTAAAAACGAAATACTAATCGAAGGTGCGTAGCCATATTATTCAACAAAAAATAAGCACCTTTTAAGCACTCAAATATTTTTAAGCACTTTAAAAAAATTTCATAAGTAGGAAAATTTTTTGACAATTTACGTTTTTATCTTGTTTTAACCGTCATGTCCAAAAAAAAACCTCTTTTGGCAGTGTTTTTGACAATTGTCAAAAATCATGAAATTTTGAATCACGCAAAACGAATGGCGATTTCATACGCCATGGACAGACAATACGCCGAAATAGATTGGGGATGAATTAATTGTGAAAACGTTGAACAGAACAATGTGAACTGTGTCTTTTGCATAATTCGAAGCGAAAATCAACATAGTAAAGGAAAAATCTCATTTTGAAAAAGGGAAAATTAAGCACTTTTTAAAAACACCCAATGAAAAAAGCACCTTTAAGGGCTTTTAAAAAACGAAAATAAGCACCTTTAAGCACTTTTTACAAATGCTACGCACCCTGTAATAATCAAAACACGAGAGAACAGCAGGCGCTTAATTGCTCAATATAACCTTCCATTCAAATCAAAATATTCACTATAACTACGCCATTGATATACATTTAAAAAATAAATATTCTAACCTGAGTCACTACTGTTGAGGATTTATGATAACAGATGGCGCTGAGCGCAAACAATTTTCTTATTATTTTTTCTTCACTTCTTAAGTTTCAGTTTGGATTTAACCACTGAACCACAATGAAATAAAATCCTTTTTATTATTACAATTTGTGTAATTATTGTCGAATTATTGTAGAATTCGAATCAACTACTAACAGCCACAGTCTTGTCACTTTCCTCAGCGCGTGTATCCTCCATAATCTCTATACACTAATATGTACAGTAGAAAATCTTAAGTAACGATTTGCGGAATAATGAAGGCGCGTGATTAAAATATGGATCAAGTGTTGACTGATAACATTCCAATGTCACAATTTTTCTGAGTACGGAAAGTCCATCCTATCATAGACCGATGACGAAAAGAGGAAGTGACTATATACACATTAAGTGTGAGATAGAGTTAAAAAAATTTCCTTTCTTTCTTTTCGTTTTCTTAAAAGAAGTCAGTTGTTTTCGTTTCTTTTCACCAGAAGTGGCAAAGGCGGAAATTTCGCATTTTTCGGAAGAGCCCTTTTAAATTCATTAGAGATGAAGTAAAAGAATAAATTGAACTGAACAAATTAAAGTTTGGCAACGTGCAGTTTATAAAATCTCTATTGCGGTTAGTTCTGTTTGCTAAAGAAACAAATTACAAAATTTTGTTGAAAAATTTTAAAAAATAAACTGAAAAAAAGTTACGTAATTGGATCACTGTTGTTCTGAGAAACATTTTAATGGGACAAAATTCAATAAGAGACGAAAGTATTAAATGACTACAACTGCATTCTAAAACAATAATATTACTACAACAGGGGTCTGTATAGGCCAAATTTACTACCGTTTAGCGGTACCTTCACAAATTCAACTTTAGGAAAAACGATAGTTTCACAAAATACTTTTTCTTAAAATTTTATTTTTGTATCCTGCACGAAACGATACATCCATATTTTTTAATATAATTTTTTAATTTTCACAAATTAAGTCTAAATTTTCACAAAATAGGTACCTCTCAGGAAAACCTAGACGGGCACCTGTACAATGTCGTACTATAACCCCATGCCCCCCAACCTTTATATAGCCGCGAACCAGGCAAGTTTAATAATTTTACCGCGACCCACTGAGGGGAGGGGCGTTAATTGCTTATATTTTAAGTTGTTTTGCTTTAATAATTTTAATATAATTGTATTTAAACATACCTTCAAAATAAAATACAATTACATACGTGGTATTGGCGCTGTTTTAGGTGGCGCACCTTAACTCCAGGTTAACCTCTCGTCCAATAAAAGTCGCACAAACCCGAGAGAAATACACCACAATAAATGAAATGGAAATAATTTTCCTACAGCGGCCCGGGGGCTTAACTTATTCAAATGGTTTTTCAATATACTTCGATAGTTTCAAGATTCACGTTTTTCAATAAAAAAAAGAACTCTTTTAACATAAATAAAACTTATTATTGAAGAAAAATGTGCTTAATATCAAAATTATGCATGTCTGAAATTGATAAAATTTATTACATTTAACCACGGATTCTTAACTTACATACATATATAGACTCCTGAGATTTAACGAAACAATACAAATTTTATGCTAACTATTGTACAATATAAAAATAAAAAACACACAGAAAATTTTAAAATTCTTATTTAAACTGACGGCAATATTTTCCATTTGAAATTGACGCAATGACCAAATTGTATCACTGTGCTAATTTTATTTATAAATTTATAATTCGGAATGGAAAGGAAAATTTAGCTTTTATTTAGATAGGTGCAACACATCACAGAAATAAAAAGTTGAAAGTTTTTGCAATAAAAAAAAAAAAAATAGAAACATATGTTTTTTTTAACTAATTTAAAAATTAAAAGTTCTTAAAAATTAATTAAGTCTTAAACTGATTACTACGGAAGAAGTATTTAAACTAGGAGGCTCCGCTCACCAACCACCAAGATTGTTTATATCTGAAAAATCAATTATTTAAAAAAAAAAAAAAAGATCATTTTGTTAAAAGTATATGATTGTAAGAACATTCTATTGAGATGTTAAACATAACGAAAAGAACAAAAATTTGGATTCGAAAAATAATCAACTGCAAATGAAAAAAAATTTAAAATATGAATTCAGAAATAAATTAAAAGTAATTTTAAGAGCACAAAAATATTATTAAAAGCAGACAGCTGTTTCGGATGCTCAAAGGGCAACCTTCATCAGTGCAACAGAAAGAAATGAGAGAAAATAGGGTAAATATATAGAGAAAGGTGACGTCACAAGGGGGTTAGAGCAACGGCCAATAGGAGGGAAGGGTGAAAGGATGACGACGAATATTTACCCTATTTTCTCTCATTTCTTTCTGTAGCACTGATGAAGGTTGCCCTTTGAGCATCCGAAACAGCTGTCTGCTTTTAATAATATTTTTGTGCTCTTTAACGTTGTTTACCTTAGTTTGTATTTTAGCATAAAGGTCGCCCACTTGTGTATTTATTTAAAAGTAATTTTATTAACAAACAGAAGTGATTTTATACAGTATAGTAATTTACTAACAATAGCCTTATATCATAATAACAGTTAAAATTGCAAATTGTTTTTAATATTTTTTTAAAACTTCAATATAAACTCAAGTGAAAGCTTATAAAATAAAGATCACAATTGAGACAAATAAAATTTCCTACAACAATGGATTGATAGTAATTATTTAAAACAAAAAGAGTGAGAAAAAATTTGTTAAAAAAAAAAAAAAAAAAAAAGGCAGGGACACACATGGCCTTT
>NC_092209.1:54278505-54336006 GCF_043381705.1 Parasteatoda tepidariorum | reverse complement strand
GAATGACTTGACATTCTTCAGTAATGTAATATGCCAAACAAAATGATGCTTGGAAATGTTGAAAATTTTGTTTAGTATCCTAATATTTTACTTCAAATAGTATGATTTGATATAATCATGTTGGGAAAATGCAAAAATCTGTTCTTAAATATCTTTTAGCAACTTTTTTTCTAATTTTATTGCCCAAAAATGAATTAATTTTAAATCATAAGCAGTTAAACTCAAATTAAAATACAGTTTTCTCAAAACTATGGGTTTTTGACATTTTTGACAGAGGGGTTTTTGACATGACGGTAAAAACCATAGTATAAACCGGTAAAAACCGTCATGTGTCAAAAACTTGCCAACCCTGCTTTAAATTGCAAAAAATTTCGAAAAAATTGGAATTTAAAAAAAAAAAAAAAAAAAAAAAAAAAAAAAAAAAAACATTATCTAAATAAAAATGGCTCTTTCAGCATGTATAATTTCAACACTGTAGTTGCATTTCTGTGGGTTACAGAGCAGCTCGCATAGTACATATTGCTACAAAAATGTACAAATAATAATTCTCGAACTAATTATCAAATGTTAAATATCCTTTTTAGTCTGTTGTATTCCCTGAACATTTTTCAACAAATCTTTGAAATTTCATATTGCTAAGTCTTCTATTTTATTCGTAGAAAAATAAAATTTTAAGTCAAGTCTTGACCACTCAAAACAGCGGTTGCATGACTTGTGATTTTCTTTTAGTATAGAGCGATACTTACTTTAATAGTAATAATTTGCATTATAACTTTTATACAAATTAAATTTATAGATCAATGAAAATCAAAAGCTTTAACAATAAATTCCATCATTACTTTACAAAATATGTATTTATATGTCTTCATTGATAAAGATGCAATGTTTTTCATTATGTATATAAATATATATATAACATTTTAATGTTCCAAATATACAGTGTGTCCGAAAACTTATGGTACATAGGTTAAGAGGTGTTAGAAGACAACTAGACAAGCACAAATCTCCTTACAATCCACAGTCAGAAAGTAAATTGTAAAGCACTAAAGCACAAAACATGTTGTGTCACAAAATGATAGGAAACAAGACAGAGTTGGAATGAAAAGAAACCAATATTCAATAAAATGAAATTAAACACTAGGTCCCTCACCACAGGAACTGCTCACAATTGCAGTTGCCAACATAAATGCAGGCATTCACACCATCAAAGAAATGATCATGGTACAATGGCGAAAATACCAGCCATCTCTCTTACAGTGTCAGCAACTACGGACATCAGGGCCACAAGGTCTTCAGAATCTATGGGACCATAATCGGAGATAAGGCTCTTCCTGTGACCCCAGAAGAAAAGTTTGCATTCTTTAGTGCTCCCATCATTGCTCACAATTGCAGCCGAAAACAAAAATGCAGGCATTCACACCATCAAAGAAATGATCATGGTACAATGGCGAAAATACCAGCCATCTCTCTTACAGTGCACTTTACTGCACTTTAGTGTGTTACGACTTGTGTTCGGACCATGGATTGTATTGTGATTTGTGCCGGTTTAGTTGACTTCTATCACCCGCAATGTATGTACCATGAGTTTTGAGATACCCTGTTAAAAATATGTTCTAAAAAATACAAAAGTGGAAGTTTCGTAATCATAACTAAGCTAAAACTCAGCGGCGCGATAGCCCATAGAGGGTCAAGGCCTACTGTGCCCATCTCAGTTTTCTTGATCTAGGGCTCTGGGGTGCAGGAGCAGATGTTCCGGTTAGGTGGTCAGCCAAACGCGTAACCCCCAGTGTTTAGTTCCCAAGCATGCTTGGTACTTATTTATCAACCCACTGCATTTATCAACCCAAGGCTGAGTCAACCTTGATGGACCGAGAATCGAACCCAGGACTTGTGGCAAGGGAGCGCGAAGTGCTACCACTCAGTCACCGGGCGTCACATAATCATATTAAATATAAAAAGTTCTGAAAAATCCGAAATAATTGGCAGCTATGAAACATAATATGTTTCAATCATATTCCACATTTAAATACTACTTTGAAATGTAAGAAAAATTTGCCTGAATCTGCTGAAATGTAAACTAATAAAATACTATTTGAATAAATTTGAAATATTGTATAAATTCTAAAATATGAATTCAAAATTTTACAGTTGTAAATAAATGAAATCACTTGATATTAAGAAAAAAAAAATTAATGCTTTCCTAATTTCTTAACTTATAACATTTACTTATATGTAAGAAATTACTTTTCAATTTCTAAAACAACCATATTTCGACAAAATTCTCTTAAATTATAGGATTAAAATGATAAAACCAAACAACAAATAAACTAACCAAAAAAAACTAACAAAACTTTTAAAAAAACACTCCCTTTTTCAAATATAAAAGGGACACCGGAAAGCAATGTCGCTTTGGTGCATTTGATATTAGATATCAAGATTTTATTTTTAATCAATAATGAATTCACCTTCATTAGCAACAACCTTTCAATACCGCATTGAAAAAAATGAATCGGCTTTTAAGACAAATGAATATTTAATGTGTTGCAACGACATTATTTTCTCTGGTCCCCCTAATACTTATAGTATTAAAATACTATTATTCTAATAGTATTAAAATAACAAAATCTACGATGTAGAAATAGAAAAAGACTAATAAAAACAACAAAATAACTTTTAAAACAAATAGAAAATATAATTGCTTAATTTCACCTTTTAACTCTTACAAAACAAAAGATATTAAAGTAGCATAAATAATAAAAACGAATGATCAATATGTAGATGAAAAATTAGTAAAACAGCTTAGTAGCATTGAAGTTTTAATGAGTATTCTAATATGCTCAATAATTTTTTTTAAAACTCTTACTTCTATAAACAGTCACCGTTATTGCTTCAATTTTTTTAATAATCCTAAATTACAATAACAATATGCATCAATAATTATATATCAGCAGTGTGCGTTATCTACTTAGAATGTTATAACATTGTACATAAATAAGAAGCTTTTCAACAAAATTAAACTCTTCACAAAACAATAATAGAAATCGAAGACTGCATATTTACATATAGTTTTAACTAAGAATTTATACATATTTACAGGAAAGTTATTATTTAAAATCCAGCAAATCTAGAAAAAATATAAATATCTAACAACAAATGCAAGAAATTAAACCTTTACTTTAAATTAACAGAAATATTACTTATATTTCTGTTAATGATGTAATTTTTACATATGTTCTAATACATTTGCCGGAAGTTGCCAAGGTTTGGAGATTAATCTAGCACAGATCACGATACAGAAATCTCCCTCTTTGAGAAATGTCTTTAGACACTTTGGTATCTGATACAGCAGTAGAAACAATTTCATCAAACATACTTATTTCTCGGTTCTTTTTTTAAAAAATAAATAAATAAATGAACATTTGGAGAGATGTGTGGGCATGACAATATAAAAAGCATGTATCTTCATAAAGCTTAGATACAGCTCACACTTTCCGTCAGCAACTGTAAAACTACTCATCAATCAACTTAACACATTTACAGCAAAATTTAAAAAAAGGTTTAAAAGCTAATCACCTTAAATCAGAAATGGCAGTTAAAAATTGGCATTGTTATAACTAAAACCTTACAAAATGATTTTTTAAAAAAAGTTTTCATTTTTACCCTTTGATCATATATAAAAGTACAAAAACTGGCCTAGCCGCTAACGAAAAAATTCCTTATCCGACTTGCATGTTGCAGAACAATTTATCACCGAAACACAAAGAAAATATTTAATGCAGTAAAACTTTTTGCTTCAAGATATAGGCATGCATACACAATTTGATATTTAATTAAGGTTCTCTTTTTAACAATAAATTAAGTTAACAAAATAAAATCCTTCACCATTAAATTAAGAATGGAAATAATTTAGCTAATGTGTGTTTTGTTTTTTATTGTGCCCATAGAACGTTTGCAGTGACTAAAAATCTTGTTACAGAATATTATCGGAATATAATAATCTTGTGCAGAATATTGTAAGCTATATTTCTATAATAAAATATATTGTTCCAGAATATTATAATACTGCTCCATAGTGACTGGCAAATATTACACATTAACTTTTTAGAAATATTAGCTATATTTCTATAAAGGATGTAAATTATCAAGAGATTGTAAACATAGACTATGTTACATTAGTTTTCACTAAATAAAGAGCATTCCTCTTCAACAGCTCTTTTAAAAATGTCTTTAGGAGCATTAGTGTCTGATACAGCACCAGAGACAATTTCATCAACAAGAGATACATACTTGTCTTCCAGTTCTTTCAACTTCAGGCGGAATGCATCTGCATCACGCCTTGAAAAGCATGCATCCTCGTGAAGCTTATACAACTCGTGTTTTCTATCAGAAACCACATTTTCTTCACTTTCGCTAGGAACTGGAGAAACTACTTTATCAGTAAACTCAACTTCTTCAGCGAAAAAGAACGGTTTGAAAGCCGATCGTCTCGGATCGGGAGTCGCGGTGAAAAAATGACAGCTCTGCAATCCACTTTCCGTTTTTCTCAGGACGGATACTTGACTGGCGGTGGAAACAAAAGAGCCAGAAGACATGCAGATACCACTATTCCTGTCCCGTAAGACCTTAAACATTTCTCCAGCAGAAAAAGCACCGTTTTGCGAGAAATTTGTCAAAAGGCGTTTACCGGCTTTATATCTATGGCTCTCGCTGTCGTCAGTGTCAAAAGCCATTTTGAAATCAATCGGGCCTTGAGTCGGACACCAGAATCCTTTCTTTTTCGCAAATTCCTCCAAACCTTCACATTTAAGATCAATTTTCGTGCGGATGGACAACTCATTTGATATATTCCTCACTCCTTCGGTAACTTTCTCTGCAGCCCAGATTTTGCCAGCACACTCCAAAACCCATACTTCAGATGGATCTGCGATCAAAAAACTATTGTGATACGTAAAATTAGGTAAAGTGTTGGAGCAATTACCTCCCATTCCGTATTTATAAATCAAATCGACAATTGTATGCACAACATCTGCAGCATTTTTGCAGCGTTCCAATCCTAAGCGTAAGAGATCCATACCCAGCAATTTTTTTTCAGCATCGCTTGAATCATTAAGTGTTGTCCATACTGCCTCATTACCAATGCAAACACCGTGTTCATTAGCCCCCATCTCTGCCCCCCACATCCAGGAGGGCTTGCTCAATATTACAGCATACGTATGTGGAACTTGATCGATTTCAATGTAAGTGCATTTCAGTTTGGTAGAATCCGTGTGATCTTGTGCAGGTACGTATACAACTTCTTGCACTTCATCATTCGGCCGGTCAGAATTTTTACCAAAAACAATGCATCCATCGAGAGTTCCAGGGGGTAAAGCGGCAAAAGTATCACAGGATTTAGGAGGAGTTTTAATTCCAGAAGTAAAAATTGCATCCATTTTAATAGTAAAATTATTTTTTTAAGGATATATCAAGTATAATTCGATTGATACTCAATTATTCACACCTATTAGACGGATTTAAACAATGTAAACAAAAGGCATAATCCGGGCAATCAGATGTTTTCGCAAAATGCTAGATGACGTGCTGCCATCTATCGTAGCTTAGCAACTTTATTTTTAAGTAAGGGAAAATGAAGATAATACATAAGGAAGAGACACTTACTTTTAAACAAATATTTTCTAAATTTATATATTATTTGCAATGAAATTTAAATTTTTTCATTCGCTTAATCAAATTTACAATCCTTTACAATTTCTTTAGAAACTTCAAATTAAATGCAAAAATTTAAAGAAAATCAAGAAATCAATTAATTTAATCAAGAAAAATATTTTAACGCAAATAAAAATACGACGAATTCAATATTGTAAGAAAGAATGAACACTCAGATTTGTTATGGATTGCTTAATTCTGGTAGCATTTCCCTAGTTTGATGCAATTACTTTCTTAGATAATAACAATTAATAATTTGCCCTTTTTTCCCCCCTTATAAATAGAAAAAAAAATGGCCATTAAGATAGGAAAATATTTTAAACATATTTTCATAAAATGAAATTTTTAATTTCATAATTTAAATTTTTAGATAAGTAATGGAAATACTGTTTTAAAAAAATGGACTGAATACATTTTGAATATTGTGCTCCTCGAATATTAAATTTCTCATAGATTCTGAGTTATTAAGAAATTGTTTTTATATGAAATTAAAAAAGCATATTTATCTACTTAAAAAAAACTACTGATTCACATTTGATTCTTATCAATGTTAAATTGAATGGAGTATTTCTTTCTTTACATTTTTTTTCTTTTCCTGTTCTTTTGATTACATGACATCCCCCCTCTTTTGCTTAATGTATATTTTTATCCTAATAAATCTTATCACTATCTGAAAATCATAGTTCATCAGTTTTTTTCTAAATTATCATAAAATTCAAAAAAGAAAATCCCTTTACTTAAAACAAAATAATAAAAAAACTAATAAAAAAAAATTTTTTAAATTGTGGATGAAGAAGCTTAATATACAATCTTTCGTTCGTCAAAAAATAAATAAAAACCAATCGATCCTAAAAAACTTATTCTTTGAGTCTAGCGTTTTGCGCTTCTATAGATAAAATAAACTCGCTAAGAATAAATTTTAAGACGAACATAAGAACAGTTCTAAATAAGAAGAACTCGATTAAACTTGCAATGCAACATATTGATTAGTGAATTAAAACAGAGCTATTCCTAATCGATTACTGAATTATAATTATCACTTTATAAATTTCCCTTTAGTACATATTTTCGTTCATTAAATTTTAGTTAAACGTCGATAACGAGATATAAAAATTATGCAATTTTTGATTACTGTAACGAAATGTAATATTTATAATTAATAAAATAAATAACTGCCGTAAATTATAATTAGTTATAATAAGGATTCATAAATTATAATTAGACTAGATTCATGTCTTCTGGTAATCTGGTGAAACTTTGACGAGTTTTCCTCATTACTGCTAATTTCTTGCGTTCTATCGAAAAAAAGTGGGAATTTAAAAATTTTGGTTGAAAATTAAACTTTCCCCTCCCAACAAAATGCAAAATAATCAAAAAATATTCCAAAATGAATAAGTTTTAGCAAGAAGTATAATTATATTTTTGCAGAAAATAGTCTAAAACTAAAAGCGTATTCGATGACGTAAAACTAATTTTAATAAAGCATTTTGTATTAATAAACTTAATTTTAATAACGTTTACATTATTCACACGGAAAAATATGAATGTCAAAGATATTAATGTCAACGGTATGTAAGAAATGTAAATGTTACACTCAACAAAAGAAAATAGTTTTTTTTTTTTTTTTTTTTTTTTTTTTTTTTTTTTTTTTTTTTTTTTTTTTTTTTTNTTTTTTTTTTTTTTTTTTTTTTTTTTTTTTTTTTTTTTAAAGAAAAGAAAAAGAAGGGATGCATAAACTTCTAGGTTCAGCAATCAAAGGCGACAGCGACAGTTAACTTTACAGTAAAGGTTTAAAGTATTGCACGTAATTAGTACCACTAGTGATATAAATATGACAATAAAAAGGGATCATGTAATATATGGCAATAATGGTAAAAGCAGCATTGTCCAGGAATTACCCCAGATACATGAGGCAGAATTTGATGCACTACTCCAGTGTTTCCCAAACTTATGACTTTTGTGTACCCTTTCTAAATTTTTCGTAACACTGTGTACCACTAATAAAAAAATGAATTAATTTTTTACTGTAAAAAAATTGCACAAAAGTTAAAAACCACAACTGGCTGTTGACACTATTAATTATTTATTGTTAACTCTGCAAAAATTAGCCAACAGAAAAATACGCAATCATAAATTTTAATGCTTTTAAATAAAAAAAATTTACATTTTCGTTTATTGCAAGATATTTCGCATAAGAACGCGTACCCAAGCTGAACTGTTCCCGTACCCCTGGGGGTACGCTTACCACACTTTGGGAAACACTGCACTACTCTTTTAAATTACTATAATATACTATACGAATAATTTTTATTAACAATTTCTTACTCCAGTTTTTTATTTTCAATGTTCGCATAAATTCTAAATGGGTAATTTTTAATTGCTAGTACTAAAAGAGATAATTTAATATTTTCATTTTACTACTGTATAACTTATTACCATTAATGAACTTAATAAGAATTTTGATTTTATAAAAAAAATATATAAATAAAAAGTCAAAATGCACGCAGTATCACTCGCCTAAAAAAATTAATAGTTCATGAGTACCAGCGTTCCACCAACAACTCAATAATATGATTGCGCAGAAATCTTATATTTTATTTCCAATCACAACATGATTGCGCAGAAATCTTATATTTTATTTCCATTCACAAATTAATATAAAAGTAAGACAAGGAAGTACGTTGAGAAGAGAAAACAATAATGATGTAATAATGTCTTAATCCCAATAACTGAAGGACACGTAGAGGTGTCTGGCTTTGATCCCCCGTTGTTGGCGAGATAATGATGTTTTATTTCTGGAATGTTTTCTTGTCGTTTGTCGCCAAAATATACCACTTCAAATGACATGGTGACCCAGTGAGGAGAAAGCAGGGACTTTAGAATCTACACACCTGGACTTCTTTCATTTTAAACTTAATGGCAGAAAAACAAATAAATTTAAGAAACATTTTATTTAATTTAGTTAAAAACATATACATTATTTGGAATATTATTATTGGAAGGAAATCTTAACACACGAATTTTAAGATGATATAAATGGGTGTCGGTAATGTGTCAAGTAATAAATATCACACTTAATACAAGAAAAATCTTCCTTATAACATGAGGCAAAAAAATAAAGAAAAGTACTTTACAAAATTTTTACAGGCTGTAATAAATTAAAGTCAAAAATATGGAGGCAAAACAAACATAAAAAAAAATTAAGAATCAAATGAAATTTTAAAAAGTTTCAAAGCATTTCGTATCAATAATGCTACGTAGAAAACAATTACTAAGAATCGAATGAAAATTTAAAAGTTTTTTTTTTAAACACTCCCAATAATACTCAGTTAAAAAGCAGATTAATAAAAATCAAAAGAATCGAAGGAGATTTTAATGAAGTTTCAAAACATTTCATTAAAATAATTTGGAAAAGCTAATATTAAGAATCGACTTTAGAATTGTTTTTAAAACATATTATTCCATAACAATAATGGTGAGTTGTAATGCACACTGTTAGCTATTGATGAAAGTTATCTATAACAGTTAATTATTAAAGTATCACAACTACTGATAACTATTCTCAAAAAATTATCAAAATAACTGAAAGCAATACCCTATGATTACCCTTTCTTAATTGCCAGTTTTCAAATATGAAGTACTAAAATTACAATTAGTTTAATGTCTTTACCAAGTGATGTTGCAATTAATCCTAAAGATTTCTAAGAATTGCATTTAATGATATTAGCATTTAAATTGTATCTAGGCGGGAAAAAGAAAGGAAAAATGTCATTAGTTGACAATGACCTTAATGCCTTTAGAATTATAAGAATGGCATCAGCGCACACTTGAGAATTCTTAATCGTTTGCACATCATGTCGTTAAAATAATTGTCATTACATTTAGGTTACAAATACATTTTAAAAATACCTTAAATAAGTTAAATGTTGAAATATATACGAAGAAAACGAAATTAAACGTTTAAGCAATGCCATTACAATTAACAAAAGATTTTAAAAATATTTTATAAAAAAACGAAGAAAAAAAATTTTGAAAAAATCTGTATGGACAAATGAAATTGAAATTGAGATATAATAATTTTAAATTTGCACTTTATGAATATAGATTTCTCACACAATGTTAAACAATCTCGAATATTTTAATTTGAAATAATAAATAATATTTTTAAAAAAATAACTGGTTTGGTTGTAACGTCGCGTTAGAGCTATGGGCGACGATCTGAGATCCATCCTCAATGATGATCTGAAGACGATACTGGCGCATGCGCGAGAGGGCAGATGGTAGTAATCACCCGACCTCCGTGCCAAGCTACCCGATTATGCGTGGGCATTTCCGGCTCTGAAGCACCAAAGTTAATGTATTTATCAAGTAGTTAAAAAGTAGTTTAGAAAACATAATTAAGATACAAAAAAAAAAAAAAAAATAAGAGAAAGACGCAAAGAAAACTTAACAATTTAGGGGCATCCTTAAATGAGATCGGATAGGAGAAAGGGCGTAAACTATTGAATTGGTTAGAATGTAAAGTTCAATGGCACCACAGTCACATATGACTATTACTAAACCGGGATAGCCTGGTTGGTAGCCTGGTAACCATATCCAAGAGTTCGCGGGTTCGATCCCCGCTGGCCAAAGAAGAGCAGTAAATGGTGACTGATGCACGTTAAATCCGTCGGGTCACAAAGTCCAACATGTTCCCATAACAAATCATACATCTGGTGCACTGATCCAGGAGTTTCCTTGTCTTCTAGATTGGTTCAAAATTACAAGGTTGCGGAGTTGAACATTAAAATAAAGTAAAATATGACTATTACTGTTCTAAGCTCAAGATAATAAAAAAAAAATTTGCAATATAATACAAGCTCAAAATATTGAAATTAAACCACGTTAGAAGCTATGTCTGATTCAAAAAAGGGAGGGCAGAGATAGAGGGGAGCGAAAACTTACATGTTACCAGATAATAAATCTTAACACTTATATTAAAACTAGGAGGCTTCGCCCCCTGCTCGCTAACGCTCGCCAACCCCCGGAACTGCTTTCGCAGTTCATTTCGGATTGCTTCGCAATCCAATGCTCGCTTTGCTCGCTCATTGGATACGTTCTTAACGTCTAGCTTTGTATACTTTTTTGAATACTGAAGTTCCGAAAACTTTTCACTGTAGAAAATTCTAAACCTGTACATTTCAATATTAATTGGAAATTGCAAACAGTTCACATATTTTTCTTAATCACACTATTCTAAATTTCAGTTGTTGAGAAAAGTAACTGTTGTAAGTTTTGTTTCAACGTCTTTCCCACCAGCATCGGCTTTGATGAAGATAATTTTGTATTTTTAATTCTCTGAAGGGATCCACCTTAATAATATGGAATTTGTAAAATAAATGTATATATTTTTGATTGTTGATGAAGCCCATCATTTTGTGTTTTCATCATTGTTCAGAAGCAGAACAACTATAAGTTTTTTATTTTATCACAAAAAAATAAAATGTATAAAAAACAAAGAAAAGAGTAAGAAAATGAGTATAGTCATAGAAAAAGTTAAAATTATAATATAGTATTTGTCAGTTAAAATAAAACTTTTTGTTTAAGTCATTGCTAACAATTCAAATTTCTCCGAGGCAATTCTAAAGTATAAATTAAGGTAGTATTGTTAAGTTGAAACACAATATTTTTAGTTTTGATGTCAACAATACAATTCAATTTTTCACAAAAACGATTGTTTCCATTGTTAAGTTCAATGTCAACAATTCAAATTTTTCTGAGGCAACTCTTAACCTCTAAATATTATTTTTTTTATGTACACATTTCTAAATGTCAGTATTCAACCACAAAACAACTTAAAGTCCTCAAATTTAGCATGAAGTTGTAAAATGTAATGAAAGAGGGTCATAGCAATAATGAAAGTAGAAGTAAAGTTAGTACTGTAAAATTAAAACAATATTTTTAATCAATGAGCCAAGTTCTTCAAGAAGCAGTTGTAGAAGTAGGTTGTTTATTTAAAACTTTTTATAGAATTTCTTTAAGAACACAATTGTTAATTTGGGCATTTGGCGATACAACACTTTTAGAATTGAAGGATTTGTTACGTCAAGCGCTCAGGTATCATAATTTTGATCTAGTTGCGCTTCTATGTCATTTTGATTTATGTTGCTAACTTAACTTTCAAAAAATTCTATGGCTGGCAACAGCATTTTTATTTTTTAGAATTCGTTATTTTTTTAGCGAAATGTTTTTTAACCTAACAGAATTCTTTGCCGACTGATATATGAAGAAAAGTAAATATTTAAGTGTTGTGAAAAGAATCTTATTTAGTTGTACAAAGTACTTCAGCCATAATTTGGTAGCCACGTAAGAGAATTATATATATTAGATCAGAAACACTACATTAGAAACATTAAAATGCAGAATGCTTTGGTGTTTTCAAAATGTAAACAAAACAAAGCAAACGTTGCCACCGGCGGAAAAGAAATACAGCCAAAATTTGGGATCCACGTAAGAGAATTATATATAATAGATTTTTAAAAATCAAAACATTTGAAAAAGAGCAATAAAAAAGTAAAATTACTTCTCTTATTGAGTCACTCAGTCTGTATTCCTTAGGTTAAATTTTTTCAAGTACAGGTGATTATTTTTCAAAACTTGTTAACGGTCAAATTCACTAAATGTTCTTACATAAACCTACAATAATTGTAAATTTGGTATAAAAAATTTTTTTTCTTCTGGAGAATATTGATGTTAAGGGTGAATGAAATGCAATAAGCAGAGCGAACAGGTAGCGAAACCTGTTAACGCGGGAAAAAAAGGTACAAAAGTAAGGTTAATCGTTGAAAAATCTCGCACTTTGCGATGTGGGGGTAAGAATCTTTATTAAAATCACTACATTTTTGGACTGTTTGTAAAAATAAAAAAAATTAATAGAAGGCTAGGGAAGTTGTTAAAGGAGCTCGCACATTACGGTGAGCTAGCTGGATTTTTCATTCAAGTTACTACCATTTTTGCAAAAAGAAAAAAAAAAATTCGAAGACAGTGAAAAAAATACTATTTTAGAATTGTGGAAAAAGGAGAAAAAAATCACAATCGTTAAGAGGGAATGGATTCTAAACTAGGAAAAATAAAATAAAAAAAGGATTATGCAATTTACGGACAGCCACTTAATACATTGTTCTTACGATAACAATAAACACATTATTGGGTGAAAAACAAAACACATCCATCTTCCAATTTAATAAGTGACTAAATGAGGACATTCAGAGGCTATCCCCTCGGCCTTGGAAAGAGGCAGCAAAGGGTGACCCACGCATAAGGGATTCGTCAACTCCTAAAATAGATCCCTCCGGATGAAGAAGACGAGGGAAAGAAACCATTCCACAATTATCTTCCCCTATTCTTCGCAGTTTATCTCTGGGGCTACTGGTTTTTAAAGAAATGTGTTAAGTGGGATATAGCCCTGGGATGTAACACATTGTAATCAGGAAGTGACTCATAGAGACAACACTTTGCGATTTATTTTTAAAGATTATGATTCTCTCTTGTCGGGAGTTCTTACTTGGTTTTATGTTTGCAAATGCGATTCCTGAATACCGCTCAAGACTTAGGTGCGAAATACGTCTTTAACATACAAAACCATTGAAGCGTCATGGTTTTGATAACAGAATGCTTAAAAAAAACTTTTAAGCCTAAGTACTTCCTTTTTTAAAAATTTAAATACAGTCAAACCCCGCTATAGTGAACCTTCATGAACCTTCACTATATCCGTACTGTAAACAACTTTTAACTAATTACAACTTTACTAATTAATCCGTACTGTAAACAACTTTAATTAACAACTTTAACTGCTCGTTTTTATTACACATTATTTAAATAAATGACCAATAAAAAGAAATACAAAAATTATTGAAAGTAATATGTAATAACCAAAAATGCGTTAACTTTAAATTTTATTACTCTTCGTTTTGAGTACAAAATATTTAAGGATGGGAAACTGAGATAGAAGAAGCAAAGAAGAAAAAAAACTTATGGCTACATTGCACTGAATAGATGGCTTTAAAAAATCGGTACATGTATTCTATGTGTAAATTTCAAAATTACCAAAAAATCAAGGAAAAAAATCTGTCGAAGACAAAAAAAAAGTATTATATTGTATGGTAATGCACGGGAGCGAATATTTCGCTCACGTATCTGGGAGTTCATTATAAACCATGTTCACTATAGCGGGGTTTGACTGTACTATTTTTTTTTTTTTATTACGATGAAAACTATCTTAAATCACATGGGCCCTGATTCTTTAAAAGTACACGTATTAAAATTTAGAACTTTTATGTTATTTTATGTTTATACCTGTAGGTAACTTCGTATATTTATTGTATTATAATTCATTAATTTGATTATAATTGATTGATTTTATTATATTTATTTCAAATACGGAGTGGGTTTTTTTCACTGTAAAATTTTTAAAAATGAAAGCTAGATTTGAAACTTATAAAAGAGACAAAAGCATGAGCAATTTCGTAATGAGCATTTGCATATTTCGGACAGTGATATGATGAAAGAATCTGCTTCGTAAAATGCATATTTCTACGAATAAATATACTTTAAAAATCTTTTTTTTTTTTTTAAATTATTGTATCCAAGTAGAAAAAAAGTTGAAACACGTTATTCCATCGCAAAAGTCTTAGTTGTAATTTTACTGTACTACAAGACAACATGCAATGTATATAAAAAAAACTAAGAATTGTCGAAACATTCGTATCTGTGAAAGAAAAAATGATTTTAGTTTTTCAAAACTAGGATATGAATTCTCAGTTAATACGCTGAATGCCATGGGGGTCATAGGTACTGAGTTTATTCGTAGCGCCACGGGGGTCACCGGTAACCGGCAAAGTCAAGATTATTAGAAACACATAATTCGAGTAAATTTTTAATTTTTTTATATTATTATCGTTACTAAAATGGTTTGAAGAAATTAATGCAATTTCGAACAAACACAAAAATAGTTTTAAATATATACACAGAGATGCCAACTTGCTCCGGAAAGCGAATAAATATTTTCAAGTGGTAGTTTATTAATTGTGATTCTTGGTTTAATAAATTCAATTTAGTAGATTTTTATCCACCACTATTTCTAAACAATTCGTAGGTTTATATAATTCACCACTTTTTTCAGATAAGTCATGCTAAACCTTTTAAAAAACTAGCAAATCTGTCAAATTTGCAAATTTATAGTTTATAGTTATTTACCGCTTTGCCAGACGGGCAAGCCATGTAAAACTAACTCGGCATTCAACGTGTTAAATAGACACATTGATGATGGAGTTTTAGCAACCATTTACTCGGAAATTTTAATGAGAAATTTTTTTCAACTTGGATGCTGTGTATTTTTTTTAATCAACAAGCTATGGGTTATTTCTGCACAAAGGCATTTTGCAATAAAGGTTAAAAAAATTTTTAAAAAAGACGACAAAGAAGAATATTAAAATCATTATGTCATCGTTATACGTAATAATATTCTGCAAAAAAAAAAAGAAATAGAAAAATTGACCCCACTAAACCTTTCATTAAAAAATTAATCAAAGTCTAAACCTACATTAACCCGGACTCGGACTTCAGTTGTAAATCAAACGTTAAACGTCAAAAAACACCTGTAATCAGGACAAAGGGCAATCAAATAATTTCTTGTCTCACAAAATGAAAAATTAGGATTACACAATTAAAAAAAATTTGTATTCATTATTTTAATTTAAAAATAAGACATTTATCTTCATAAAAACTCATTCAATAATAATTACTGTAGTTTTTTCCATTAATTAATCATACATTAAAAATATAGGTGTTTCTAAGAGGTATTCAGAATAATTTATGAATCAAAAATACAAACCTTTTAGCTTAACCTAACAGTTTTCCTTGAATTTTTTCAAGCGAGACATCTATTGTTAACAGAACATTAATGGATCTTTTTTCATATATATATTTTCGTTAGCATTTATCAAGTGCAGATTAAGAAGAAGAACATGTTAAGTGAATTTTTAAAATCAGTTAAATTTTTTAACTGTAAGAACGTGTTAGGGTATTCTGTAAATAAAAAAAAAAACATGTCATGGTAGGCTGAAAAGCATAAAAACATTAATTTATTTTGCTAAGTTTTAAAATTTCTAAAAAATGTTTGTAATAATAGCTTCCTAATATCATTTTTTATAGTAAATCTTTGGTTCTTACCTGTAATGAAGTACTTCTTCGTAAAAATGTAGCTTAAAATATTTTGTGAGTAAGTACTTTAATAAATAATTATTATTTGTTCAAAACATCAAAAACAAATAGATTAATAAAAAAAACGATTTTTCAAAAGTGAACAATAAAATATTGAAGTGCATCAATAACTTCACGATGGAGATGGAAAAAAGTATGTGCAGCACAAATAAGTAAATTCAAATATAACACTGGTTATTATCCAATGGTATATCAAGCACACGGGGCCTCATTATAGACCGGAAAAGCAACAACGAAAGAAGCACCTCCACACATGGTCCGGAACCCCTATTTCCTGTTCTTGCCACACCATAAAACTATGCTAAAAGTAAATCATAAAAAAAAAGGATGCATAAAATTCCATAACAATGCAAGAGTGATAGAACTAATTGTGGTATTGAGCAATAATTTAAATTGGAGGGGTTTAAGAAGTATCGCATACATAAATAAGCGGATTTCGATGATTATTTTGTGACTAGCATGCGATAGCTTTATACAAAGCATTGCAAAAGGATTCAATGTAGAATGGTGTAATAAATGAAACGTCCATTATTAACCCCGTGACATACCATTTCTTGATATAGAAATGATCTTTGATTGCACTGTAAACAACAACTCGCAAGGGAATGTTGACAGATCCGGACCAACTGCTCCGGACCAACGATTACGTCGGCGCTATAACAAAAATATACGCTTTATATTTCATTTAATGCAGAAGAATTTAATGAAGATCAGCTTACTTGAAACTCTGAAATGTCGCACCCATATATAACTCAGTGAATGATAGATAAGTGATACCGAAAACAAAACAAAAACATAAGCATACGGCTGTTTGGCGATTTGCGAGAACGCTCCTTTAACGCCAATATAAATTTTCGCCAACCCTTTTATAATCTATGGTATGGTTTGCCAATTCGCGCTTCCGGACACGCCAAAATAATTTAAAAAACTGTAAATAACTACCAACTAAATTTTGCTAATATTTGACCATTTTTGCTTGCTTTTTAAAAGGTATAGCATGACATAATTACCATAAAGTGGTGAATTATTGCGAATTATTTAGAAATAGTGGTGGATAAAAATCTACTAAATTGCATGTATTAAACCAAGAATCACAATTGATAAACTACCACTTTAAAATATTTATTTGCTTGTCAGAGCATGTTGGTATCTCTGTGTTGAAGACGTCTGAGACACGTCAATTATTGTCTTGATATAAGAAACAAATGACGTCTCCCAGACGTCCTCGTATGTCAAGGGATTAATAACAATCAAATGTAATCAAATGTCAAATGTAACAAACAAACATAACTGCGTGATGATTGGTAGACATTATTTGGCCACCCAATACGCCTTCCATACCGAGCCATTGCCTGCTACACAAGTGATATATATTCATAAATTTGTTTGTTGTAATTGTGATTGTTAATGATTGTTTTAAATACTCATATCTTGTGCAGTTTTCAACGAATTTATTTTTGACTTTATAATAATAATTTTGCAGTTAATTTTAAATTCTGCAAAAATTATGTTTAATGTTATTGAATATTACTAAAGTTATAGCAAATAAACGCAAGCGAAAAAAATTAGTATTTTATAAAAATTTCCTCATCTACATAAATATTTAAGCACATTTATTTAGCATTAAATTTTTGAAATTTTTTATATTTAGATCTAAGAAAAACAGTTTTTCATCATAGAAATTTCTTTACTTTACAAAATCAATTAATGATAGATTTTTGAATACGAATGAAAAAAAATTCTATTTTCAAACTACTTTTTTTTGGAATTTATATTTTATTACAAATATAATTCCAATAATCTAACCGAATTTTTTAGTAATTATTAGACTGTTTTATATAATTAAAAAATACCAAAGTATATTTTTGTTTGTAATTAGAGTGTCAGAAAAAAAAATGTATATGGGTCATTCTCACGAAAACTGTCATTTTTCAGTTCATAAAATTCCAAAAAAGTAAAGTGAATAAAAAGCTCTGAAACTTTTTATATTAATAGAAATATGTAATGGCATTATAAAGAAAGTATATATCCTATAAATTATACTTNTAAAAACAAATAAGCGCTCAAAACGATTCTTCTTTTCTTTCTTTTAATTTAAGCTTTTGTATCTGGTAATTCACATAATAATCATTTTACAGTATAATTTTTTAAACAAAATAGTGATATTTTTAATTGTTTTTTGTAAATTATTTTACTGATTTTTAAAGGAAGTGGGAAAATTAATAAAATAAATAAATAAATTATTTTAATTAAAAAAAATACATGCATTTACAATAAAAATTAGTTCGTAAGTACTTTCATTATATGAACAGAGCATTATTTTAAGCTAACGTTGGCTTTCGTCATTCTTTTTTAATCTTTAAAAAATACTGACAGATATGTCAGAGGCAGAAAATAACAAAAAATAATAGAATAAATAAAAGGTAAAAAATAATAAAGTAAAGGGGAAAACTATGTTACATTCTCAAAATAATAAAAATAGTTCTCAAAATAGTTAAAAATTGCAAAATTTTCCCAAAACGTTTAAAATATTAAATTAAAACTATAATTCTTTCATGCAACTTGATGATCTTAAAAACATTCTAAGTTTCCAGTTATAACATTTTTAAATTATACACAATTTATTATAATAATTAACTCATCAGCAGGACGATGATAATTACTCATGGCTAATTCGCATGAAGTTCCTATAGACAAAAAAGATCCTGGTATTTTTCCATAGATAGAAGTTAGCGATTTAATTTTCTAAAATACATTACATGCCATGTTGATTTTCAAAAGACTAAGGTTACCATGTTTATTTCCTATATACCGTAAACCCTATATGAAATATTACTATTTTAATTATTCTACAGTTAAAAAATTTATTCTACATTGCCGAGTTATTTTTTCATTGACAAAAATTACCATGTTAATTACATAAATACAAAAGTGATCGTGATATTTTTTTTACATGTAGCACCTTTAAAATCCATCAATTAAAAAAAACTCAATTAAAATAACCTTACATACTTCAAAGCAAAGAATCTGCGAATCACGTTTTTCACCTCACTTTTCGCCAAAAAGATTCAAAAATAGTTAAAAACTTAGCTGTCGAATGTTGAAATCAAATATATCATCTGAATTAAGGTCTGAAAAAATTTATATTACTGAAATGTAATATCAACTAATGACGAAATTAGTAGCTGGTGTGATTCTTTTAAGTTTGTAAGGTAGTTAAGTTTGTAAGGATTGTGGTAAGTTTGTAAGTTGCGTTTGATTATTTAATTTTCATACTAGTTTTCTTAACTTGATTTCTACAGTTTTCAATAGTATATCGAATTTAAAAATTTCCTTTTTTATTTGGAATATACCTTGAAAAAATTAAAGCTTATCATGTTTGAGCATTTTTAATGCATCAGTTAAAGATATCTTTTATAGAATAAAGTTTTGATACATAAGTTTTACACAATATATATATATATATATATGTGGCGTAACTACCACTACGAAAATTAAACATCAATTCACTGGTATATAAGACATGCTAACTTGATTCATTCACGACAACATCAAAAGACTGCTTGATACCCCTGTACAGATAGAAAGATTTCGTGGCGGGCGCCACGAAATACAATGCTTCCGATGTCAGAAGTTCGGACACACACAGAAGTCCTGCACAGCTGAACCCGCCTGTATGAAGTGTGCCCATGCACATTTCACGTACACTTGTACAAAGCCAAGGGGCGAGCCAGCGAAATGTGTAAACTGCCTAGGTGAGCACCCAGCCTGTTTCTCGGGCTGCGGTGCAAGACCCAAAAGAAAATCCAGAGGACGACAAACCAAGCCAGCAAAAACTTCGGACAATGCCACCAGATTCCTGCTGCTTTTTAAAGAAATGCAGCAAGTACTGAAGGACCAAGACCTCATGAACCTACTACGATCCCTGCTAGCCGACAAGCAGTAGTACAGCGATCTTCCCATCATGCCGATCATTACCCAAGACATCCACAGCACACCTGTGGTTATCTTTTTACCAACATCATTACAGGCGCCCACGGGCACTACCACAGATGAAAAAGTCAATTGTCCGCTTCGCGGACAGGCACTTTGTATTCTACTCTAGTTCAAGTTCATTCACGAGGTACCTTTTGATAGATGAAGGATGGCATGGTCGATAACTCATAAATAATCTTGCATATATATAATCTTGCGGTAAAGAATTATCTGGGCTTTAGAACAGACAAATAATTTAAATATTTTAAAAGTTATCAAACGTTTGGCGTCATTTTTCCACATTGATTAAAATTATCATAATCCCTGCCTCATTTTCAGTTTTTGCAAATTTTTATAAGCCCAGGTAATAAACATTGGAGTACGTTTTTAAATATTAAAAATTTAGACCACAAACGCTTTTTATTTTCAAAAAACTACGTTTCTTCTCCATATTGTCGTCTTGCGCCATTTTCAAAATAAGCGTAGACAGCGATGGCTTTAGATAGGCAAAACTTGACCTAACAGTCATGAGTTACAGTTGCAAACTCACAGCAGTTGTAAAAATAGCATTTCATACTACAAGGGAGGCTTCGAAAAACAGCCCTAAATGAAGGAAGAGCAACATGACCCCACTAAAATCCTACGTGGTGGTCGTAATTTATATTAATTCATAATCCGTGTAACATTTTCAAAGAACACAATGAATTTATCAATCATACTTTTTGTATTGGAAAATTGTATTCACTCTTTTTGTAATACAGAAGACCACATGTCAGCCTCCTTGTGCGGTTCATTTTCGTGCAAAAACATGTGGTCTTCATAGCAATCATGATGTATGTTATTTACCAAAAATGGCAACCCAAACCAGTATCATTTTAAAGCATTTTTCACCTGTGAAATATTGTTTTAAAGTACACATTCATGTAGAAAAAACTGGCTCACTATTCTTTTATTTAGGGGAGATTTCCGTATTGTGATCTGCCCCGTGGCAGAAACACGGCGACACAGCGACATTGTCGCAGAAAGCGACTGAGTTCTTGCAGAAAGATTTTTTTTATTTGGGAAATAAAAATTTTTGGTTTGCCACAAACGAAAGTTCTCAAAATAAATTCTGCAGAAACAGAAGCTGTTTTACCAACAAAAAAAAAAAAAACATTTTCTTCAGAAACAAAAAATTTCTGCAGAAGCAATAATGGTTCTGCAAAAAATTTTTCTTACAGAATTGTTTTAAATATTTTTTTCTAGCGTACCGCGGAAGGAGAAAGCGCTCGTAATTCTCCGTTAATCTCCAACACAAACAGTTACTGGATAAAAAGGGGAGAATTTTTTCCCCCTTTATTAAGCTATTTTTGGAAATTTGCCAACTTCGGCCTCTATCGCTGGCGCAGTAATTTGCCTTGTGTTTTTTTATGAGAACAGAGCATTTTATATTTTTTGCACTTATGTGGAAAATTTCATGCGTAAAAAGATTCTTTTTTTAAAAAAATCATGTCTAGCGAAAAGGTTATTTGTTGCAATTGTGAAGCCACAATAGTTAAAACAAATTTGAAAACTGATTTATCAAGGCGGCATTCCGAAAAAGAAATAAGATGGAAGTCGACAACATCTAAAAATGCCTATATGCTTTGAATTAAATCGTCGATAAAAAAAAAAACGCAATCTAACGATAAATGAAATAAAGCCTGAAAGATATCTCACTATCTACGATTTTTTAGCATGCGAATGAAAACCAGATTGGTGAAAAATATTTACTGGTCACTTTCAAACAGGTTTCCATACGCATGCGAAAAAAATCGCATCCAATGAATATGGCTCTAATACCGATGTTTCAGTACTGATAAAGACTATTTCGTTTCGAGATGTTGAATAGACTTGAGCATATTGAGTCGGAAACTGCTTCTGCATACTTCGTGTGGAATCAGTGCTATATATTTACACAATACAGTGCGAAATCACAAGCGCTGTGTATTTTTTTCGTTCTGAACTTAATCTGATCACGAAAAAAGTTTTATTTACCTCCTTTTTTTTAAAAAAAAAATCTTTCAATAAGTCAGTACAATATTAATCGCATCTAATTAATTAGATAAAATTAATTAGATGTAGAAAAAATTGAAACAAACATTGCTTTAATTTTTTTGCTTTTAGAATTCGGTTATAGTCAATACTATTTTATTATTTTGATTACTCAACTTCAATATTAATTTTTTCACCTGATTTGTTTCTGTACCTGATATAACTACTATAGTGAAACATTAAATCATACTGTTTTAAACTGATACTTCAAATTCAGTTATCTTGTTTTATAAATTTAATCTTTTTGTCCATTCTTAGCTATTTCTATAAGTTCTATCTTATTACAGGTTCTGGGTAATCTTTATTTATGCTCTAGTAAGCATTTTTGTCTGCAGATCTATACATTTATAACTTTTCGTTATTATCGAAGATTATGCAAATTTATACTTAAACAATTTAAACTTATTAAGAAATGTAAACTTATATTATGAAATTAAGAAAAAAACTACACAGTTTAATTCTATGCATGTAGACTTATGTTATAAACACGAATTTCATCTATTATTATAAATTCATTACACATACATTTATAACGATAAAAATATCTTGCAGAAAGATATTGGTTCTAATTAGGTTTGTCGCAGAAAGTCAGAAAAAATTCTGACACAGGGGTGATCTGTGGCAGAATTATCGCCAAGTCTTGGAAACTTCCGAGCAGTGGCTAGAGGTGTAACTCGTAGCTACCCCCGGGCAAACATCTACACGTTTTTTTGTTCTTTTTTTTTAAATTTGCAAGTTTAAAATCTATTTGGCACCTTGGCGATTGTACTTGGCGCGACAGATCACGATACGGAAATATCCCCATTCTTTTAGCAATGAGTGAATATTTACTGTATTTTTGTGCACTCTCGATATAATGACTTCGTCTTATAACCGGGACCGTTTTCACCGGGATCACGAGGGTATAGTTATATCATTGACTCGATACAGGGATAATGAAGGATAGGATGCAATGAGACATCCTTCATAATAATGAGGAAGAGTTTATTTTCTGGTAAGAAGACACAAGGGAAGACAGGAAGTTTTTCTGTAAATCAGGAAGGACGAGGATGTACTGCTGATCAGATAGATATCAAATTATGGGCTGTTTTAATCATTGAATAACTTCTGTTTGAGATTTTTATTTCTAAATTAATTTTATTTGTTTACATTCGTAATGTATATCAATTAATATAGCAGAATGGAGAATAAAATTTTAATTTAAATACAACTGTGTATGTTGTTTAATATATAATTCTGACCGAATTCGGGTGTTTCAAAAAATTTATTAATAGAAAAAAAAGTTACTGTGGTAGAGTGATTTTTAAGACAAAAATTTTCTCCTCAGATAATTTCTAATAGACCAATATAATTATTTTTTCTTGAGATTAAAATAATATGCTGAATTCAAAAAGCTTATTTATCATTTATAAGACCTCTATTGCTTATTAAGCTAGGAAATGTAAAAAGTTGTTTTCATAACTTGATTGGTCATCATTTTTTAGTGTCGAAATTGTTATACTGTAAATTGAATGGGTTTATTATTATAACTGAACAATCAAATAAAGGAGAGATTACCAGAAATCTACTTTTTAATAATTATGTATGGGTTATTTTCATTTAAAAAAAAAAAAAACCAACAACAATAGTTCTAAAACACTATGAAGAAGAGAAGATTGTAGATTCAGTCGATAACTAAAAGTCCAAAATGCGTGGCCGATACATAGATAAATGAATAAGTCACTTAACCGCTGAAGTAAGACCGAAAGAAGTAATAAGTGACGAATTAAGAGACTAAGTTTCGCTTAAACTTTAATTTTGTATGGCCATTATAGGGATGTGTTTGAATGCAAATTAATGTCTTAAAACAAGGACTTAAAAGCAATGGCTTCAGGAGTAACTCGTGAGCTAATAATTATACTTAACTGTAAATGTTAGTTAAGCTATTTATTTCAGAAATGCACATAAATTGAGAGTCAAGATAGTAATTATTTGATGCGACGAACAATAACGGTTTATTTCTAAGAAGAAGAAAAAAAGATGAAGCCATATTTGGAATGTAAGCGCAGACATGTGAATGATTGGATCAAAAGACAACATATTTTGATTGGCCCGCGTGGTTTCCCAAATTTATTGCTGTTGTCCTTTGGTTGCAATATAAGTTGAAGATCCCAAGTTTAAGACAAACAGACAAAGCAAACTAGTTTTAATTCTTTTTTTAATAAATATATTTTAAAAACATCTATATTATATAAAACGGTAATACGTACGTATGTATCAATAAAACCGATGATATTTCTTTTCTCGCGCTGGCAACAGTTTTCATTTTTAATTGATTGGATTCGGCGCGCAAGAGCACGTAGTGAGCATCATATGGCTAATCCATGTTATATAAAACGCTAATACGTTTTAATTGATAGGCTTCGGCGCGCAAGAGCACGTAGTGAGCATCATATGTCTAATCGGGTGAATTCTCACCGAATTATCAAAAAAATTCTCACAAAATTATCTTCATCGAAGCCGATGCTTTACATCCGGCGTTCAGTACTATTTCATATTGTTTTACAACACATGGTTTTAGCCCTCTGGTGGGAAAGACTTTAAAACAAAACTTACAACAGTTACTTTTCTCAACAACTGAAATTTAGAATAGTGTGATTAAGAAAAATATGTGAACTGTTTGCAATTTCAAATTAATATTGAAATGCACAGGTTTAGAATTTTCTACAGTGAAAAGTTTTCGGAACTTCAGTGTTCAAAAAAGTATACAAAAGCTAGACGTTAAGAACGTATCCAATGAGCGAGTAAAGCGAGCATCGGATTGCGAAGCAATCCGAAATGAACTGCGAAAGCAGTTCCGGGGGTTGGCGAGCACCAGCGAGCAGGGGGCGAAGCCTCCTAGTAGATTCTAAATCTTTAACGGTACGAAAGTAATCTCCCACCAGGTATATTAATAATAATTAATATAAGTTTAATAACATATTTAATTATAATTAAATAAACTATAAACATGAGAACAATAAGAGAGATAAAAAAAACACAAATGATTTTTGCCTCCAAATACGCGGCATTGGATAGTGTAAGCAAAGAAGCCAAACCTCTTATAGGAAGGCATTGGTCCACTAAGGGTTAAAATAATTTAATTTGTAAAGCGTCAATTTTGGAAATTTCTTAATATTTTTTCAATGCATAAATGAAACTGTAACAAAATCCAGCCAAGGACAGAACAGTTTCAGAGAGTTTAGGACAAGACTGTAATTTTATGTGGATTTTATTTTATTTTATAAGCGTCATTGAACAGCCAACCCATTTTTGAGTTAACGACTACGAATATTTAATTCGCCTTGTAATTTTGAACTCAATCCAGAAGACAAGAAAACTCCTGGGCAAATATTTGGCGAAATTGGAGGACTTTTTTGATGGAACTAACCCACACTTGCATTACATGGAGAATTTCTCCTATGGTTAGCCTGACGGCAAGGAGACTCTTAACCCATCGCCCGTTTATCACTAAGGATAGTTTTCGTCGACACTGTGATCGGTGCGAGCCATGTGCGGAATTCACATCGAACAGCCATTGCTGGGATTCAAACCCGGATGACCTCATTGGGAGGTGAGCTCACCTCCTGAGCCACCACGACACTTTTTGTGGATTTAATTACTAACCTTTTATTAGAAGCATTATGCAAAAAGTGCCGAGGCATTTTTTTTATTTTTAATGTGGCTTTGAACTTATCTTTGTAGCAAACGGCCAACTTAAGAAATTAAATTATATTCCTTATTAAATTATTATTAAATTCCTTAAAATTATGCCAAAATTTATACTTTAAAAACAATAGTGCATCATAACATTTGATATACAATCGAATAAATAAATAGGTAATAAAAAACAAATTTAAGCGAATAAATAAATTGGTGATTAAAAAATAAAAAAAGGTTTAATGAAAAGCTTCTAAAAATAGAGTACCTCAATTATAAATAACTGCAGTGCTATAAATTAGAAATGTAAGCCGTTCTCTTAATAAAACACTAACGATGTGTCCGTCTGGTATCTCTTTCCAAGTATGTTGGATCACATCTTAATAAATCTGAATGGAAATGACCCTGAAGTATTATTGTCTTCTTGGAGAGGAAAAAAAAAAGGCTAGTAATATACTCTACAATTTGAAAAAAAAAAAAAAATGTACGCATAAAACTCATATGTTCTTAATACCAAATGAAATGCATTTAAATCAGAAGTCGGAAATTTTGCAGTAATCGGGGTTTGCGGGAACTCCGATCTCAGTGATTATAAGTTAGGTCGTACAGGTTAAAAAAAGAAATGGAGTTTTTGTTCTAATGAAAATTATTTAGAAAAATATTTATTATTAGTTTTTTTTTTTTTTTTTTTAAATATTTCTCAAATGAATATAGCGACACTTGTTTAAATTTAAATTAAAACTCATCGCAAATTTAGGTTTGATTAAAGTATTGAAAAAACAAGAATATTCCAAGAAACAAGTTGACTAAAAATATATACAAATAAATTCCATACATCAATTGATATAGTTTCCTAGTTCTAGATTATTCTATGAAAAATCTTTTTTCAATTATCGATATCTAGCATTTTATCTAATAATTATCTAGCACAATTCCAATATTTTGCATTAATTTTACTATTTCAACTTCTATGTCACATAATTTGAAATATAATTTTATTAATTAGTGCTATACATTTTGTTTGAGGCAAAAACAAAGGAGAGGAGAAATCATTGTAAATGGGACAAAGTAAATGGGATATTATAAATGGGACAAAAAGTGTAAAGATCAAAAGGAGCAAAAATCGCCGAGAAGGAAGAAAGTGACATGATACTATTTCACTTAGTTTCATTTGGATTCGAATACTAAGACCTTACAAAGCTCAGTACCGTAAAATGAACGTAAGTGGAGTTGTCCGATTATTTAAATAAGGCTTTTACATAATTAGCATCACTGGCTGTAATCGCCAACAACATTAGCATTTTCGGGGTGCAGAACCTTTTCAAACAAATGTTGGGTAAACTGTTTCCAAAATGTAGTTAATATGAAAATCATTTTATATTTCCAGAAAAATAAAATAGTTTATATACTAATTTTATTGGCTGAAATTCTATACCTTAATCCGCTGCTTCAGATCCAAAAACATCTTTTTGAAAAAATTAACACATTGCGTTATGGCTTATTTGCACCGTCATAGACTAGAAATTGACGTTTTTTTTTTTATTTTTGTTGCCCAATTATTTACTGTAATAAACAAATGGCGAATTTTTGCCATTTTTGTTCGCCATGCTGCCGGATGTGTTTTTAAAAAACAATAAGTATGAAAGGCATAAAAAATTCCAAATTTTGCCTGAGTCATAGAAATTCTATACGAAACCATCATTAACGAAATGCCGCCATTTTCTTGATAATCACTCGCTAATTGGGTATAATATAGCCTACGTCACAGGTTGTGTTGTTCCTACTAAATTTAACCCATGAACGGCATTTTCTGCGAGCCTAACTTCAAGCCACAAATAAACAAACGAAGTATTCGATCGTTTAAATAGCTGCTCGCCAGATTTTATTGCATTATAAAGAAAATTTATTGAAACTAAATACAACTAAATAAACAACAACAACTAAAACAAATAACAACAACTACTAATAACAATAACTAAATAAACAACAACTAAATTCCATTCGTTTAGCATTGCGTCATATGTTGTTCCTACTAAATCGAAGTAGTTGTGTTTTTTTCATATTATACCCAATTGTAGTGCGAAACCGGCAAAAAACCGTTTGGTTACTGGTTACGGTAAAACGACGAATTTTAGTCATGAAAACGGATGTGTTAAAAAAAAAATTAAATTTTACTCCAGTCATAAATATTCTTGATTACTTAAACACGAATTTTATAACTACGGAACTGATCAATAATTCGAATCGAGTTGGAAAAATTCCAAACTACGAAGCACGATGTGAGGCTATAAACAGACATGAAACCTGTTTCCACGTCTAGGAATTCCTGGCGATAGAGAAAAAAAATATATATCTCCGATGAAATTCAAATTATGTTCATGAAATAGAATGTTTAACCACCGGCGGAACCTACACAAACAGGTTAATATACCGCCAACGTTACAAGGAACAAAAGCTCGATGTGTAATGGACGCCTTCGTACTTCCAGTCATGCCCCATTGAATTAATTTAAAACTTCTTTAACATTCAAGACAATGAAGCGGTGAAATATTTCACAGTGAATTAAAGTTTAAAGTTGTAAAATAAAATTTACGACCAGAATGTTTCATTCAAAAAATATTTCACTGTTTGTTTCTACACATGGAATTTGTGTAAATTATGTGTTCCATTCAATTTACCCACGCATTTACTACACTGGAAACATAAATATATATTTTTTTCTCTGTGAAATTATTTTTTGAACAATTCAGTAGACCTTCTGATTTTTTTTCTACTTTTTCCATTAAGAATAGATAAAAAAGAGAACATCATTGTGATTGTCTAAAAAAAGGCTTCCTATTTCTAAACACGTTCAAAGACCACATGTTCAATTAAAATATTTTTACACTTTTTTTTTAAATTTATAAGCTACATTTAAAAAATCCATAAAAAAAATCCATGAATTGAAAACGTAAATATTTATGTACATATTAAAACATGAATTATAAGTCATTTTCTTCGAAATTATTTTTCAAACAGAACTTTTAGATTCTTTTTTTATTATAAATAACAAAACAAGTAAGACCACTATGCGTTTATGCTTAAAAAAAAAATAAGCTTTTTTTTAAAATTGTGCTTTCATTAAACACATCATAAATTTAATCATGCACATTTTTTACATTATTTTAGTGTTGCGCGTCCTACAACAGACGATTTTGTTTTGCTATTTAATAAATCAAAAACTACATTAAAAAAAAAAAAAACTCTTACATATAACACTAATTACATGCGGTTAAATAGGTTAGATAGATGTATAGATTTTTCATAGATACAAGAAATTAGATTTTGAAGTTTTTACGTTTTAAATTTTTTCTGGTACATTTGCAGCTACGTTTTTTTTCTTCTTTTTTTTCTCCTTCCAAATTATGACTAGTAATCAATCTTAAAAATACTGTATTATTAAATCCAAAATTTTTTTAATAAAATACATTTTCAAATGAATTCTAAATTTTAGAAATTTTAATGCAAAAAAATTGAAGATCAATGTTATATTATTAAAAATTTACATATTTAATACCACATCAGCAAAACATCCTATTTGTCACAGCATAGCTCACAATCAAGTGAGTACATACAGTAAAGTTAAGTTTTTAATATTCAAAATCGAAAACACATAATGAAAAATATCTACAATATTTTTTTTTATTTTATTTGTGTACCACCTTCTATTACTTCATGATTAATGTTTGAATTCCACCCAATTATTTTTTATGGTATGAACACTTCTTTCTCTAGAAGCAAAATTCAAACTTATTTCCTGAATCTTTAGCATAAAATAAAAATAACAATATTAAATATAAGAAACTTCCTCTGAAGTAATAACGAAACCTAGATAGAATTTTTTACAGACACCTATTAGTTTATTACAAATTTCTAAATGGAATAAGGAAACATCAAAAAGATTCAACCTAGTACAACAATTTCACAGGAAATTTCAATAGGTTATTTAAAAAACACAAGGGGTCTGAAAACAAATTTATAAGTAGAATTTTATAAATTTTTAGGAAAGTTATTCGAAAACTGTAACAGTAAATCAATAAACTAAGTAATTATAACATTTCAGGCTGTTTATATGTGTTACAAGAATTATGTGTTAAAAATCTGTCAATCTAAAGTTACTCGATGTTCAGGTTATATTTAAATCAAATTTTTAGCAGAAATCTGTCATTTCAAACTTCTTTTCAAAGTAAAAAAAAAGCTTTATTTCGTTAAAAAAAATAATAATAATAATAACAAAGCTAGCAAGCGATCTACTAATGAAAAAATTAGGTAGCCAGGAGCTTTTTCCCTATAAATCCGTTATAACGTCAACAGTAGATGGAATTGATGTTATAGTGAGCTTAAAAATTAAATTAACATTAAAAAATATCAAAAGATAAAATTCACCAATTTACCTCTTTTTTTCTAAATATTTGTTTTTTAAAATTAGTACATGTCTATGCTTCTGCCTAGAGATTATAGACTGGACTACAAATTTTGCAAAATACAAAAAGAAAAAAAAGAAAGAAAAAAAGTGCTACAGTTTTTGACATCATCGATAATACGGAATATTGATTTCAATAATAAACTACTAAGAAGCGAAATGATGGGACATTGGTAGATATATGGTCAACTAAAGGCACATAGCTTGAAAGTGTATGACAGGATTTTTAAAAATAGCAGTATCATTATAAGTAAGGAGACACATGACTTGGCAGGTGATCGCCCACCCATTCATTACAAACATAATGGGCTAAGATTGTAAGAAGGAAATTAGGTGAAATTATGCTCATTTTGAACTTTTCTATCTCTATTGCTTATAAAATAAATAAAAAATGTTTTTTTTATTCTGCTCTTTTATTTTTGTATACTACTACTTCTCCCTTAAACAACAGAACGACGTTTTTCTTTCAAAAAAAAAAAAAAAAAAAAAAAATTGCTGAGATAGGGAGAGGCTAGTAATTTTTATCATGCTATAAATATACAATTTTTGAATCTTTAGTATTAGTAATTTGACAGTGACATGGAAACTTGCATAGTAATAGCAGACTTTGATTACAACAATTGGCTAAAATAAAAATAAAAAAATTTAATGATTAAGTAACTTGAATAATACTATAACTCAGTATTTTTATAAGATTATGAATTATGACTCATTTATTTATTACATGTAGATAATTTTAGATTGCTTGATTTTGACTCTTTTTAACTCAAATTTTTTCTTTCTTTTGAAGATAATTCAATCTTTTAAAGCTGAAAAAAGCAATTAATCATAACTAAATGGGTAAAGCTGAGGTGACTCTGGGGATAGAGCGCTGGCCACCCATTGAGGTGAAACAGGTTTGAATCTCAGCAGTGGCTGGTTGAATCAGCTACAGGCTCACACCGACCACAATGCTGACATGAAATATCCTTCGTGGTAAACGGATCATGGGTAAGAATCTCCCTGCTACCAGGATAACTGTGGGTGATTTTCAGTTTTCCACATCATATAAAGCGAATGTGGATAAGTTACATCAAAAAGTCCTACTCGAAGGTTAGTTTGTCCTAAAGCTTGATCTAGGCGTTACCTTGTCTTCTGGGTTAGGTTCAAAATTACAAGGGCACAGAGTTGGACATTGATAGTCATAAACTCAGAAATTTCGCGACGTGTTGTAACAAAAACCAGTATTTTATCCCAGAAATCCAACCCAGATTTTAACCTCATAAGATTAAAAATTATACTGTATATATTTATATCCAGGTGCCAGATAAATCAATCATATTAACGTCATCATATAAACGTCAATCATATTAACGTCACTAACTACTATATCAACCACACTATTTATCACACTGCCTAAACACAATAAAACAGAACATGATAAAATCTATTGTCAATACAAAATATTAATTTTTAAGGAAGGGAATTAAACTTTCACTCAATAAAGAAAGAAATAGCAAGTTGCTAGATATGTATGAAATGTATGTTAGTAATTATAATTTTTTACTGAAAAATGGTTGAAAATATTCTTTATAAGAACAACATTCACTCATGCAACATTCTCCATCAATTTTATTTGCAAAAAATAAAATATGCTCAAACCTTTAGATAACTTAAATTATAATATTTTTAAGCAGTTTATTTTAAGGTCGATTTTAACTGCAATAGTTAAAATAAGTTAATACTGCACACATATTCAAGGTAATTATCAGTGCAAAATAGGTTTACAATTGGCACATTGTCACACATTTCTTATTCCATTTCAATGTTGCAGCCTTTGGAATCTTACCCAAAGTAGGATTTAAAAATAAAAATTATAGATTAAACAAGTAAATTACAGTTATTTTCAAGGTTGTGGAATCATAGTTGAAAGAAATTTTAAAAGTAAGAAAAATCTGTTTGCTCTAATTCAAATGTTCCCAATTTTTTTCGGTTTCGGAATCATAAATAGTCGATCTTTTTTTTGGAGGAATCCTGAGACTCAATGAATAAATTTCATTAGCAATAGTGAACATATTAACTAACGAAAGACCTTTAATTCTTGAATCATGTTAAAATGTTTAGTGAATGAATGAAGAATGAAATCTTTTCATCATATTCTTTTATCAATATTAGTTTTAAAATTTGGTTTTTTGTCAGGCAGTTTAATTCATATTTCTGAAACGGTATCTAGCCTAATTCTTAAGTTTAGTTCCTGCTTAAACTAAAAATGAATGAGATGCAATATGGTTTCCATTAAAATAAAAAGGAAGAAAAAAAAAACGATGAAAATGATTATCAGAGAAACATACTTCCTCTTAGTTGATTTGGGTTATTTTAATTCGATGAAGATATAATACAAAAAAAATTTCATAAATGCATTCTATCCCTTTTATAAGTCATTCATTTTATTGTTATTAGTAAAAAACATTGTTTTTCAATTACTTTCTTAAATCATTGAAAATTAAATAATTTCCTGAAAATGATGGAAATGTTAAATAAAAAATGGATTATAAATTTAATGTAATTTTAATTACAGGTTTCAGAAATCTTAACTGTTTAAAAATTTCCTGACTTTTGGAACCTCTGTGACCCCACCACGGAACCTTAAAGTTCTATGGAACACCATTTGAAAACCACTACTCTAGTTTATTAAAAGTTAGGTCTTGTGGCTTCAAAGAGAAAAAATAAGTCTTGAAGTTATAATAATAATTTAAGCAAATATTTACACGAAAAAACATCATTCAAACTAATATTATGATAGCTATATAAATTATTACTTATCACATATTTAATTACACTAATTTGAATATTTTTATGCTCAAATGTTTTACTGAACAATTAAAAAAGAACACAGAAAATTACGAAAAAATCAATATAAATAAATAAACAATTAAAAAGTTCTTTTAATTTATACATTCTGAAACCATATTTATTTACCTAAACTACTAGGTTACTTAAAAAATATTCACATGAATTATGTATTTTTATAATAGTTTTCTTTCTTATGAACATTTAAAAAAAATGTCATAACACATTTATATATGTGCTAATAAGAGTGTGAGACATTGATATCTGGTTCATTTCTTTTTTAATGATTATGCACAGCATTTGATAATGTGCACAATTTTAATATTTTATATAAATAAATATAATATAAATATTTTTCAAAATTTAGTGCTTTAGGTGCTATGTAAATGTTATTTCATGTAAAGTGCTCATTACTTAATGGTATAGAAAAAACTATAAATATTATATTCGAGATTAACGTCTACTTTGCAATATGAATACTTTCCAGAGATTCGTTGAAAATTTTAATTTAATATTTAACTGGAGTCAGAGTTGAGCTCTCAGGTAAATACTGAGTCGTATATTTCAACTACAGACTACACAGTTTTGGTAATTTTCTCGTGTTTTATTATCGCATCAATTGAAAGTTAAAAAATAAAGAATTACTGAGCAGACATTCAAAACGTATGTATCAGTATTATAAGGTAGATTTATTAATTCAAACTGTATATTTAGGAGGTTTACTTTACTTACAAAAAGTTGGAAAAAACACACATAGAATAAAATAAAGCTCAAAATACTATAATCAAAACAAATTACAGTTTTTTAAAGCAATATCTTTCCATTCAATTTCAATACTTAATGAAAAATTCATGAAAGATTTGCTAAAACCCATAAATATTGATGTTTTATTTTGTACACAAAATAGTTCAAATATTAAGTATCTTTAAATTATTTTAAAAAAATATTATTACTGCATTATAAATACGTGTAATTAGAATAAAATTCTACTTAATGTATTTAAACATATTAAAAAATCTGTTTACATTTATGAAATCAACAACATTAATTATGTTTGTTTTTTAAAGTAAAATTCCTTCATTTGATTTCAATTTTAAAGTTCTTGCTACTCATGTAAGTTAGTACTAAAAAAGTAAATGTTGATAAACTATTTATTGCTCATAATAGTTTAAATGTCAAATCTCTTAAAAGTCTAAATAAATATCTAAAAAAATTAGCCTTGATATTATAGATACGTGTAGTTGTAAATAACGTTAAACATAATCTTACAACAAACATTAATCCTAAATCAAACATCTTATTTACGTATTGAAGTAAAACCTTAAAATTAGTGTTAATATTCTAGAATGTCACACAAATAGTCATTAGATTCAAAGGTGTTGTATTACAAGAATCTGACATAATGTTGTAACATTCTTCAAAAACAACTGTTTCATAAATACAAGAGCAAAAAGTTATAAAAATTTTTAGCCAAGAATTTCTTTACTTACCAAGATCTTCCATTTTCCACTTAAAATTTTTCTAACAAATGAAATATGTATTATTTTTTCCTATACTGCACTCCAGTTCTAAAAGTCACTTTATTTACTTGTTAAGTTAGTTGCCCTTCAAAACGTTTTTTAATGAAAAAATTATTATAAAAAATAAGTTGAGGTTAAATGAATGTAAACTAAAAATTAGAAACGTTCCCGGCTGATCTTTTTAAATATCGGAGTTATAAGTCAACATTAATCACTGCATGACTCAACCAAGCACATTTCGCATACACTTGACACAACTTCACGTTAGGATAAAAACAAACAAACTAAAAACTAAATTAAAAAGAAAAAATTAGTTCCCAAATATACTGCTAGATGGCAGTATTATACAATCTTAAGCTCTTAAGCTGGTATTGCCATTTAAAATTCATAGAACAAATTAGCTCAGTTAGTTTCACTTAATAATTTGAAAATAAAAACAGTAATTAAAAGATTTATAATACACTGATGTTGAAAAAATTATTTTAATCACAGCAGAGTAAAGTACTTTTTGAGTATTTATAGAAAGGAAATATCGTTGTTCATCAGAAAATAAAATAACTCATTTATCGCTCTTTTAAATGATTATTTTTTGTCTCTCTTCTGTAAGTTTTTGAGACACATACTCATGAGTTATTCTTAACTTTTTTAAGATGTAAAGATTTAATAAAGCTAGTTAACAAAGCAAATTAACATAATTCTACAATTTCTTTTTCAGAATAAAGTTTTTGGATTTCAAAGTTCGGGAAGTTTCAAACATGGTAGACAATTGTGATGGCATGTCTTCGGATCATCCTCCGGGATGTTTCCCAGACCGTCGCCAATAGCCCATTGTGCAGCTCTAGTGCGACGTAAATTAACAACAACAACAACAATCAAACATGGTAGAAACTTAAACACGCCAAGATAATATTTAATTATTTTAACCCTCGAATCTGTAACGTTTACTTCATACATTTATCTAAAAGTAACCAATTAGCTGATAGAATAATCTGAAGATTTTGTGATTGAATTTACAAAGATTTTTGTATTTTACAGAAATATAGAGGGAGCTAGAAGAAGAGTTTAAACTTGTCTGTAACTGCAACATGGAAGTGTAAGTAATTATAATTTTATATGTTTGAGTACATGTCTTATGTTTGATAACATAATAATATCTTTTACTTGCTTATAAATATCTATTAAAGCGAAGTATAAGTTGATTTTATCTGGTTTTTTAATAAATCAATAAAAATAGCATTTGTTATGATATTGTTCAATTATAGATAAACTTACAATAAAGTGTAATAATAATGTTTAGTTCCTAAATCATTTATAACTTATACAAGGTACGTGTGAACTTTCCTCGCACCAATTATGATTATTGATAATACTGAAGCTCTAAAATCATGGTTAACTTCTTGTTTAAGTCGTATTTGTGATGCTGATCCCGCTGCCCTGGCTAAATATGTTTTAGCTCTAGTAAAGAAAGATAAACCTGAAAACGAACTCAGAGAGTTTTGTTCTGACCAATTAGATGTTTTTCTGTTGAAAAACACTAAAGTTTTTGTTGATTTATTGTTTGAAGCTCTGAAAACCAAGTCTTACCTAAGTTCCCCTACTGAAACGCCAGCCGTTGATGCCAAGAGTACCCCTAGTCCATTAGCTATTAATACTGTTACAAAAACTCCTCCTATTTCTACTGAGTATACTAGCATAAATGAAACTGTAAAAAATGTTAAAAAAGAAATTGAGGCTCAGCTAAAGGAAACTTCAAATTCTGATCATTCAAACAGATCCAGATCATCATTTAGAACAAACAGAAGGAGCAAATCACATAGCAGAAGTCCTATTCGAAAATCCAGTAGGCATAGAGACAGGAGTAGAAGTAGGGAGGGTGATTATAGCCACAAAAGATTAAATAGTGATGACGATGAAGATCGTTCAAAATCACATTCTTACCCATCTAAAAAACAGAAGTTGAACAAAACTGGCCGAAATGAGTATTATTCTAAGCCTACTGATGATTATAAAAGAGATGATAAGAGAGGTTTTAAATACAATAAAGATAGAGATCAAACGAATTATGGTTTGGGAGATAGAAATCGATCCAGAACTAAATCTAGGTCACGCAGCAATAGCCGAGACCGACGCCGTTCTAGATCCAGCTCATCAGTCAGATCTACTCGCTCAATATCAAGAGAGCGTATTGATCAGTCAGATAAAATATCTGTCATAAAACATGATGTTAAGCAAATATCAGATCATGGGGATACTGATTATAGACAAAAATCATTGTCAAGTGTAGCAAAGCCTCAATTTAAAAATACTGCTAATTATACCAGCAAAATTACTAAAAGGTGCCAAGATTATGATGAAAAAGGTTATTGTATGCGAGGAGATTTTTGTCCATTTGATCATGGAGACGACCCTATATCAGTTGATGATGTGTCTGTTTTAAATGTAGGAGATAGAGCCAATTCAAAATCTCCCTTACCACCACCATTGCCACCACTTCCACCTTTACCGCCCTTACCACCACCGGGTTATATACCAGAGCCTTATAATCCTGAGGCTCCTGGTATGAATATGGCACCTCGTGAGCATATACCTTATTGGGCAACCCCACCTCCTCATTTACCTCCTCCTCCGTTAATCCCCCCTCCAGCACCTGGAATGCCTAATGTAATTTTCAATATTAATGAACCACCACCTTCGTTCCACAATACCAAACATCACAGGACTCGTGAACTTATCGGAGTTCCGACTGTCGGAAATATCGATTCACGCCTCGTCGTCATTAAAGGCCGAAATAGGAACGACGATAAACCACTAGCAGAGAGTACTGAAAATCTTTACACCCCTGTTGTTGAAAAGAATAAAGTTAATAATTTCTCTCTTTCTGTTGCAGAGAGTGAGGATAAAAAGAAGGGATTCGATTACAACAGATTAGGCCCGAGTCCGAAAAAAGTTTCGAAGTTCAATCCTACCCGTAATACTTTGGAAGTAAGAAAAATTCCCAAGCATATGAACTCTATCGCTATGTTAAATAATCATTTTTCTAAGTTCGGAAGAATCGTTAACTTGCAAGTGAACTTTGAAGGTGATCCGGAAGCGGCATTGATTCAATTTATGACGCATGGAGAAGCTAATTCTGCATATAAGTGCACAGATGCTGTGTTCAATAATAGATTTATTAAAGTATTTTGGCACAATAATGATAAAATTAACAAAATATTGAGCGATACTTCTAATAAAAATTTAGTGCAGTCAGGTTTAAAGAGTAATGTCGATAAAAAGATAACGACCCCCATGGAAGATGCCTCTCAAAGTAGTGATTTATCGAAACTTAACGTCGAAAGGACAGAAAGATCTGTTGTTTACTCTAAACCTAATTTTACGAGAACCGTTTTCAACCCTGCATCCATGAAGAAGACGAACGTTCCTAGTTTATCCTCTGCTTTAGCGAGAAAACCCAAAGAAGAACAACGTAAAGATGCCCTACAAAAGCGTTTAGATCTCCACAAGAAAAAGCAAGAACTTTTAAATTCACAAATTGAAAACCAGAAAAACATATTAGAAAAGTTGGGCAAATGCAAGTCTGATAAGGAACGGGATTTGTTAAAGAAAATGATGCAGGCTCTTAATGAGAAAGTGTCTAGCTTACAAAATGAAGTAAAAAAGGACTCTGAAGAGTTGAAAACTCTCATTAAAACTGCGAATCCAAAATCACCGATTTCAAAAACTGAAGCAGAAAAAGAGCTATTAGATGCCGAGATGGATTTATACAATAAACAGCATGCTGGCGATGATACTGCTGATTTACTATCTAGAGTTCTTGAATTGAAACAAAAGGCTAAAGCATTAGGCCTAATCGATAACTCGCCTCTCGGACAGGCTAAATCGGCGGTCAGACGTGGAAGAGGCCGTTTCATGTCCCGAGGTCTATATAGTAATATTAATTCACGTACTATTGATCGACGTAAAAGTTTGTCTCTTATTAATAAAGAAGAATTAACTAAATCAGCAGTACCTGTGACTGAAGTTGTTAAAATGGATGAGCCCGATTCTAGTTTTAACGATGCTCTTGATCTTCTTGATGAAGCTGCTCTGGATGTTGAGCCAGATGATGAGGAAGAAGAAGACAGTGAAGCGCGCTCTTGGAGACGGTGATTATTTTCTGTAACAGAACTTCTGTTTGACAGTTGGCTAAAGATTATATATAGAATTCAATTGACTTTAAATCTTATTAGTATGGTATCTCCGATATTGTGTGTGTTTTTGAATTGTTCTAATTTTTTGTTGATAATTTTGTAAAAATGAAAATTCCTATAGTCACTTGTGCGGAATATTTGAATAAATATTTTATTTCTCACTTTTTTATTCTAAATGTGTGAAAAAGTTCTAGTTCTATTGATTTTTCAGTGTGATATTCATTTTTATAAATATTTTTACTTTCAACATTGCATATAATTGTTCAGAGGTGACGGTATAATCTATTACATTAAATTATAAATATAGTTTTTAGGCATGTTTCTCATAACTATGAATAAGATAAACAAATCTTTTTATTTAACTTCTTGTTTTCCTCGTTTTTATATTTACTGTTTGATGTGTAAAATTACTTAAGTACATTTTCAAATGGTGGATAATATAATTTTTATATGATTTTTACTTGCAGAACTTATTATTAAAGGTTTTATTATGTATAAAATTTTAAAAGTTAGTATTTAAATTGATTTTGACCACTAATTTTATTTTTGCTAAATTTTAGAACATGGTGGAAAGTAATGTTTCAGAAATTATTATAAAAAGTTTTATTTATTTTTGTAAAATAATTTTAAATTTAATAAGACCATTAATTAATGTTATCATCAGTAGTTTCAGAGAACAAAAAAAGAAAATCTAAATGTCTTGAAGATTTAGAATGTCATTTCTCATTTGTTATTTTTTGAATCTGCAAGAGTGTCTAGTTAAATGTAAAACTAATTGCTTGTGTTCAAAACTATAGCGTAGTTCTTTAAATGATTTCATGTTTTTATTTTACCTTTTTATTGGATAAGGAACTTTTTAATGGAACAAAAATTTCATTTGTCCAATTTACATAATGTTCTAAAAAATGTTGGTAGAATACTCTCTGAAAAGGAATCAAGGGTGCCCAATTTTCCAAATAAAAAATATTTTGTCCTCAATTTTATCTCTTTGTGATATTAATTTTTATGTATGTTCAGGCATCCCATTTTCTAATAATAAATGCAGATATTTAAAAATATATATAAGATTTTGATGTTTGAGCCAACAACTTTTTGTTTAAAATATTTGTGATAGTAGAAAATGATAGTTCTAATTTAGGGATTAGTTTAGGCATATAACTAAACCTTAATAGGAATACAGTAGGGAACCGACTATCCGGAGCCATCGCTATTCCGGATAACTGATTTTTCCGATTTTCTGAATCGCTACAAAAAGCTGTTTTTTTTTTTATTGTTAAATCCAACTAAAAAAAATAATAATATTTGGAAATAATCTTAAAAAGAAGAAAAAACGATGATGTAATACATTAATGATTATTTCCAAAATGATGGTAAGGTAAACATCTTTCAAAAAAGAAAGAAAAATCTTATGAGGAAAAAAAAATTTTAAAAAATGGCGGGAAAATTTATCGAATTTCGTTCCGGTTTTTTGGTTTTCCAATTTCCGTATAACTGGTTCTGTACTGTATTACTTACCCTTAGTAATATAACTAAACATCATTATAGTTTGTTTGTTTTTTGTGAGGAATTTTGGGGTCATATTCTAATTTATTTTCATCAAATGCAGTTACAACTCTTGTAAGGTGTAGGACTGTAATTTCACAATTATTGACTAATTTCATGTAATTTTAAGAATGATCAGTCCCCATCAACAATACAGTAATCTCATCATAGTATTTTCAGTAATAAATTGAGAGATTGTCTACTATAATTACTTTTTCACTAAAATGTTAGGCTGTATTTTCATTTCGAGATCATTAAAACCCTGCTTTGAAATTATTTGGTTAACGAAGTCTTGAATTCAATAACAAATTTTAATTATATATTAGTGTGAGGGAATATTAACTAATTTATACTGCTCTTTTTTTTAATGCAATGGTACTATAAAAAAATTTCATGTATTAATTTGTAACTATTGTGAGTTGTTCAGTATTAATTTTAATTATATATTAGTGTGAGGGAATATTAACTAATTTATACTGCTCTTTTTTTAATGCAGTGCTACTATAAAAAAAAAATTCATGTATTAATTTGTAACCATTGCAAGTTGTTCAGTCTTGGTAAATTTATACTGGAAACTTTGAAAACTTTCTTCTCTGAATAATTTTGAAACAAAAATAGTGTATTTTATTTTTCTTCTGCAATAAAATTGCCTTTTATTACACTTCAATTGAGCTAATTGCACTTTGTTTAGTGCTTTTTGAAAGTATTCTGATATATATCTGGGTTGGGTTTTTGACATTAAAAACTGGTTTTTGACATGACGTATAAAAATCCTGTCAAAACCTGGGTTAAATTTCTTTTTTTACATTTATAGACACTAAATCATGTGCAATACTTGCGTGATATACTACTATAATTATGATTTATTTTATATGTCATATTAAAAAAATATAGCCAAAAGTATTGTAACTATTAATAGGTTTTTATATTGGTAATCTTAATATTTTGAGATCCATATTATAACTATTCAGTTTAAATTGCAAGTAATAACTATGAGCTGTTGACTAATATAAATCTAAATATTGATTTTAAATCTTTTATATTACAATTTAGACAGATTTTTTAGATTAAGTAAAATTTAAAGTGAGACTATAATTGTCTGATCTCTACTTATAATTTTTTTTTATTTATTTATTCTCAATATTTGTTGTTACTAATAATATTCAGTAGAGCAGAATACATCTAACCGTCAAACAAGGCTTTGGTGAAAATTTCTTGTCTAAAAAAATTGCTACCTAATTTTTTGTTAAAAAAGTTGACTTAGTTAAGCTTTTTCTTGTTAAAAAAAGGACATATTAATTAGTGTATTTATTAATTTGAATTCCTTAAGTTTATAAGTATGACCTTAAATTTAATTTATATTACACATATGCTCGTTTATTCGAGAATTGTGTAAAATCAAGTGATTTTTTTTATACATAAACTTTACTTTCCAAAGAAATTTTGAAAAATTTATTGAATTGAAAAAATATGCTAATATTTTTAGGGAAATTTTGTTTCAAAAAGAAACTTTGTTCATAGGGGATAGGCTCTGAGAGTTTTCTGCACTCCTGTTTATATGTGCAATGAATATTTCCAATGTTAGTGAATTAATGTTAATTATATTAATGAGTAATTAGTTAATTGATTAGGGTACTAATCATAATTTACAATAAATATAAACATTTGTTTAAGTTAGTTAATAAATTTTTCAATCGATTTAAGGGTTTAATTATATTTCTATTAATATTTAGTACAGTTATTAGAATATTTTTTCTAATTATATGTTATTTTATTATGTTATAATATCTTAAGTACTTTGTAGTCTATGTAGCTGAGCATCAATCGAAGGAATAGTTTCAAATTTTAGTCTTATTCATACTAAACTGAAAAATGAATGTGAAGTACAGAAAGCTTCAAAACTTCTTTTTTGTAATAGCATGTTTTAGGAATCAGAGGATTTAAAATTGGACTAAATGAAAATTTATTTTAAAAGCAGTGAATACGATGATTGTTGAGATTTTTTTATTGAGCTGATTGTTTTTGTATGTCTATTTTCAATAATTTAACAACTTGACGGATTGCGTAACTTTCAATTTGACACATTTTTATTTATAATTATTTAATATTTTTTACACCAAAATTTGGGGTTTTTACAATCAGTAAATTTTCAACAACAAAAAATTTTAATATCAAAATAATTCAAGAACGTAATTGATTGAACACTTGTAATTTTATATGTATGTTTACTTATAAATACTTCTTATTTAAAATGGCTAATAATTATCCTTACATCAAAATTTTTGGGTTTTTTAAACATGTCAATAAAGGGGCTTTTGGCATGACGGATAAAACCATGGTTAAAACCATCAATTATCAAGAACTTACCTGATATGTATAGTGTTCCAAAAAATGTCCTGATATTATCCTGATTTTTTTTTTAAAATATTGCTTTTTTTTTTTAATTTTTTAAGCCCAATACAAAGCATGGGTACTTGAATCTCTTTGGAAGCCAATTATTCAAAATTTCATTTCGAAGTTTCAAAGAAAAATTTCTTTTGTTTTATTTATTTCATAAAACTGAATATTCATGCTTTGTAACTTAAAAAACGAAAGTTTTCTAGTTAGAAATTCACCTTTTCTTCTGTGAAGGTCATAACTCAGTTGCAAATTGTAATTTTTAAACTGTATTTACTCCATATTATTATTTTTTTGAATATGTTTTATAACTGACGTTGAACAGCTAACCCATTTCTTAGTTTACCACTATCAATGTTCAACTCCCATAGCCTTGTAATTCTGAACCTTGCCTAGGAGGCAAAGAAACTCCTGCATTGAGACAAACTAACCTTCATTGAGGACTTTTTGATGGAACTATCTCGCGTGTGTGTTACATGGAGAGGAAAACCACAGAAATTTTTCTAATTACCCTCCAAGAAAAATTAAAAATTGCTCCAAGCCTAAATGAATAATTCTCTCACATTTCTGAAGAAGAAAAAAGAACATATATTGCATTTTTTAATTAAAACTTTAAAAAAAATTTATAGTTATTTGTGAACATAATGGAAATCTCCCAAATATATTCAGGTTAGTAATATTTTGTAAAACATTTTCAAAATACAAAACCAACGTTTTGAGAAAACAAACCTCTAGAGTAGTAATAGAAGCAATAACTTGGGTTATTTAAGAAGTTAGAGTATTCGATTCGAATTGGTGTATCATTATTATTAACTGAGATTTAAATGGGGAAAAATATTTATAACTCATGTCATTATTAGCGCCCTTGGAAACTCTAGTATTTTTATAAAATTTTAGAAGAATTGATAATAAAATAGAGATGCCCAAGCCAGAGGCTGAACTATATCATTGAGTGGAATAAATCCATCAATTTTCATTTGCCTTATCTGATTGATTATTGATGAATTACCAGTGGACAGATAAGTGAAGTGACGTCAGCTTACACATGTCTATAACTGTTATTATTTAAATTAATTACGCATTACTTTACTTATTTAAGTTAAGCTTTCAATTTCTCAATAAGCCAATACTTTAAAAATTCTTCAATCCAAGTCTTTTTGTATTAAATATTGATCTTGTGGCACATAATTTTAATAAAATTACCGGTCTCTCAATTATTTAACAGAAATTTTTTCATCTCATTTTTACACCTCTTCTGAGTGAGTAAATAATCTATTCCATGTTTCAATAAAATACAATTGAAGATAAAGGGAAAAGAACGGTTTATGAACATGAAACCTGATTCTGAAAATAAATTCGCGCATGGCAGGAGACATTTTTCCATCGAACACAACTATCAAAGAGAAATCCGAAAAATTGAGGAATCTATATTGCAATGACCAAATGTTACATTGACAGTTACAAAGTTTTACTTATTGATGCGTTATCTGAATGTATTTATAAGTCATTTTAATTCTACTTTTATTTATTACATTGCAAATATCTGTATATCCATTCTTTGTACGGGGTAAAAAAAAAATAAAGGTAAATAAATAAATTGGTTTTAATCAGTACTACGCACAGGGTGCTTAGCGTTTTTAAAAAGTGCTTATTTTTTATTTACGTTTTTAAAAAGCCCTTAAAAGTGCTTTTTTTATTCGGTGTTTGTAAAAAGTGCTCTATTTTCTATCTTTAAAAAAGAGATTTTTTCTTTGCCCTTGCAATAGTCGTTTTAAATTGCAAGAAATGCACAATTTTCTCTGCAATATTTATCTGAAACTAGCTATGTAAAGTTTTTGAAAACGATTTTAAATTTCATTCATTTTATGTTTATAAATCAAGAGTTGTAAACGATAAAAAAATAATTTTTATTACTGCCCAGATCTTAAATATGAAATTTTTTTTTTGGAAAGTGATTAAAAATATTTTTTGAGTGCTTAAAATGTACTTGAAAAGTGCTTCTTTTTTGTTGAAAAATCAGGCTACGCACCCTGTACGCAATGTTTACTGCCTACTCAATTAATTCCGATTTTATTTATTTATTTTATCGATTATTATTTTTTACCCTTTTTTGAGACATTATATATTATTAGATGAAGCAAACTACATTTTTGACGGTTCTGCTTGTTGCTCTTTAGGCCTTAACCCTAAAAGAGGACGGCGCCATACCACGGGAGAAACTTTAACAAACTCTCTTTCACCTCCATTACTAATTTAAAAGAAAGAAAAAATGAGTTCAGACTATTTTAGAGTAAGCCATGAAGTTTCAATTGCCAAAAAAAAAAATAACCAAATGGAAACAAATTATAGAAAGAGAACTTCTCCATTGCGTTAATCCTAATTTATTTTCATTTAAATATTTTAAAATTTTCTTTTCAGTATTTGACACTTCATGGCTTACTCTAGGTTTGCCTAGATTCACTTTTCCAATATTTTAAATTACTTATGGGAGTGAAAGAGAATTTGTGACAAAAGTTACCTCCTGGGGTATGGCGTCCTCACCACAAAGATTCGCGTGCAAGGAGATGCCTGTCTCATTTTTAATGTTGCCCTAGAAAAGATTATTAGAAATTCTGGAATAAACACGCTTTGAAAAGACTTCTGAAAAATGCCAGGGCTGTCGCGCCACTGAATGAAACGAAAAGCTCAGCAATTTAGAAAAAAGAAAGAAAAGAAAAAACGTCTATACAATTAAATTTTTAATAATTACATAACGGTCAAACCAATGCGAAAAATTCATTTCTCTAACTTCTCTTCATTCCTCCTTTCCTAATCTAAATGCTGCTTTAAGTTTTGGAACGATCTTTAGAATATAGGGCTAAAATTTTCATTTGTTGTGCCACAAACGCTTTTGAGGTAATAAGAAAGACAAAATACAAACACTGGCATACACAATCTTTCTTTTTAATATGAAAAAAAAAAAAAATTTCGTGAATAAGTATAGAAATTCACAATCTGGAAAAAAATATGAAAACAAGTTTTTTCTTTCTTTTTATCAGTTGATATTAAAGTCTAAGTTCTAGGGCGAAAAAGCCAATAATAATAAGACAGTGCAAAAATCAATGGTTTCACAATTGTGAAACCATTGCCGAATTTCTCTTCTTAAGATATTTATTTATCTTTGAATCTGTGGCATGTGTATTTTGAGTAAAAATCGGGTTCGTGGGCTGGTCCGTATAACTACACAAACTCAACCGCCTCATTAACTCGGCCACTTCTTTCGTAAACGCTTTGTTGTTTCACAAAATTGTATTGAATATGGTACTTGCAACTAATCATATGGTTGTTATTTTATTTTATAACCGATCCAATTCTGAGGTTATGTTTTTCGGTGATTAACTTCGTAACCGTGTGAGTTTGAATTCGATCCAGAAGATAAGAGAACTCTTGGATTAAACATTCGGACAAACTAGCCTTCGTGGAGGACTTTTTGATGAATGTAACCCACATTTGCATTACTCGAAGAGAAAAACCACGAACACCTCCCACGGTTAGACCGACTGCAAAGGGATTGTAATCCATGATCTGTCTACCAATGAGGCTATTTTACGTCAGCATTGTGGTCGGGAGTGGTATTCATGTTAACCAGCCTCCGCTGGGATTCGAACATGGCTCATCTCATTGAGAAACATTCTATCTATTCCCTGAGCAACCGCTACTGTAATAACATGGCTGTGTCTAAAGTTGTTGTGCATGGCGTGATTATGTAGCAACTTTTCGGTTTATATTTGATTGGATACCTGCATGCGACATCACGCGTGGGCGTCGAACCTGATTGACTAACCCACGCAAGGCATCACTTGAAAGTATCCGATTACTGATATTTAAAAGTATCTAAAACACGAGAGAAGAAAAAGAAATTCATATTAATAGCAATCAAATAATTCTTACAATTTTTCACATTAAATGAATAAAAAAATCAAACGAAGAAACTCAAATCGCATAGTATAATGCATAATAAATGCAAAAAATTATGCAAGAGGACAAACTCCTATTGTGCTTAAAGGTTGTTGCCTGAATGCTTACGACGCTACAATTACGTCTTGTCGTTTGGTAGAAGGAATTTAGAAATAATAATAAATCATTTATTGAATAGTTTTTGGCTTTTTGTTTTAAATAAAAGAAGAAGAAATACTCAGCATAAAAAAAAAGTTTATATTTAATAATTGATTTTTGGCAGTCATGACTTAAGTATGTCACTGGGTGGGTTTAGAAATCGTGTAAAAAGTTGGTTTGGCAAAATATTTTACCAAAATTGAAACAAAGTATAGTTTGTCTACGGTAAGAACTCCTTCGCAACAAAGTCTGAGGGTGCCTGCTGCTATGGAAACTAGAATAGCGTATTTCAGGGAGGGTAGCTTCGCTTCACTCTAGGGCTAACAGTAAACCAAAGAAAAAGATTATCTTTCTCTTACCGACCCGACTTAAAACCTCTCCTAGACAATGACCCCACCCCTACTGGAAATAGTTATAACTCGTTACCATAGTCACCGCCACGAGTCCAGACGACTGGGGGAGTTCTTACTTTAGACAAACTATAGTAGTACTTTATTTACGTCGCACTAGAACTGCACAATGGGCTGTTGGCGACGGTCTAGGCAACGCCCAGACGGATAATCCGAAGGCATGCCATCACAATTTTGGTCTTTTGCAGAGAGGGTGACTCCCCTATCTTGCGACGACCTGCGCATAAAGTCGGTCACTTTACGGTAGAAGATTTTAAAGAGGACTGATTCCTAACCAAAGAATATACATTGGAGAAAAAGCTTAGCTTCGATAGACATAATGTAAACCGGTCCGCGGACGCTATATTATTTGCTCTCACTCCTTTCGCGAGATAATCTCATTGGTCATCCAGTCGCCACCCGCTTATTGACCGCTGCCAGTGATGTTTGATTTCGGTGATCTTAAATTTTAATTTTTAAATTAATTGTTGCTTTTAAATTTTAAAACCAACAATTAATATAATTATATATATCATAATATTATAAAATGAAAAGGAGCAGATTTCGCGGAATCATAATTTCTGCGAAAAAGAAACTGGAAAGCACAAAATGCTACTACTTATAGAAAGAAATAAATAAAAAAAATTCATTGACTTTTAAAATTATAAGCAATAACCAGCCCTCATCCGCAAATATATTTATTCGGATTTATTAAATCCCCACGTTATTAACTCGAGTAGGTGGAGCGCTTTCTATAATTTAAAAAAGTGAGCATATTTCATTTTACTCTTAAAAATACTTAAAAATCTAGTCGATTTTTATACTGGCTTCCGGTTCGCATTAATCCCATTCTTTACAACAACAAAAATATTCCTAGTTGTAGATTTGTTGGAATCCCTTTACCGTAGGGCTCACCGTGAGACGTTTTCGAGGTTTTTTATTCCTTATAATACAAATTCGGGTTTTTTTTTTCCAAAAATTTACCACAGAACTAAATTTATTCCAACAGAGATGTCCAAGCCAGAGCTGAACTACGTCTAACTATTATCATTCAATTGATTACCGTAATATTGTGGCTGTTAATTTAAACCAGCTGTTTACACTGTTACTTTGAAAGGAAACTTATTAAAATTTGGAATTATTGCCAGCTACTGATTGATCATTGATAAATTTTTTAAGCTGGTCTTAAATGACACCTCTTAAATGATACAAAAATTTCCCTGTCAACTGAGTTGAATTTTAAAGTCGAAGATTGGTGATTGGCAAATCCGAATAAGATGTGCTGTTTAATGTGGCTGATAAAAAATATTTGAAGAAAACATAATATTAGTTTATTTAGAAAATTCCTAATCAGAATGCAACTTTTGTTTAATGCATTTAAATGATTAAAATAAAATTTCTATGCATATACTGATCATGTAAATGCGAAAATCATCATTGTGAATTTATTTTCTTATTGTTACAGGATCAACGAACGTGCGGCTTTGTTGTCAAATGCTGAAGTAAGAATTGTTTTTGTTCCATATACTGTTAATAAGAATATAATATATAAGCGACGTTAATAAGAATATATTTTGATTAAATTTTTATCAAAATTAAGTATTCAAAGATTCGATTTAAAAAGAAATTATTATCATTAGTGTTTTGCTCTATAAATAGCAGCTAACAATTAGCTCTTGATATATTTGAAATCATTGTTAATCTTTTTTAATGAGAAAAAAAAGCTATAAATTTTTTTAACCGTTTTATAATTGTATCATTAACCGTTTTCTCATTATGTTTCATAATTTTATTAAAGATTATTTTTAAAAGTATATCGACCTTTTGTTCTGACATTGGTTTAGTGGAAGTGTTTTTGGTAGTACTCGTTAATAATAATTGGAAACTTTTTAATTAATTACATACCCTTTCACGAAAGAGCGACGTTGGTTGTTTTTATAAAAAGCCAAAGCATTTTTTATTATTAAGCGACGTTAAACAGGTAAAGACTGCTTCATCAAACAGTTTTTGGAAGCCTGTTTTTACTTATTTTGTATAACTTTTTCCTAAAGAATCCTAGTATAAAAAAACAACATCGAAACTTCCTTTTTCTAATGCTTATGTTGTTCCCTTCCAAAATTATCATCATTTTTTATCTACAAGGAATTTTATTCAAACACATAGTTGCCAATATCATTTTGTTCGTCATCATATGAAATCGTAATGCAGTCTCATTAATTCCTGTTTGCTTGAATAAATCAGAAAATACGGTGACTTTCGCTATTTTTTAATTTCTAGATATTGCTTTCTCCTAATAAATTTCTTAAAAATTGTATTTTTTCAAAACGGCCAAGGAAGGCAAAAAGCTAATAATAATATTTCCAAAAGTCAAGCTGCCATATTTCAAAGCAAATTTTGTATAAAAAGCTACTAATACACGTAATAGAATTCTGTTTATTTCTATTAATTCTTAACCGAGTAGCAAAATAATATGGGACTTCATATTAAATGAATTTATCGAACTTAAATTCATTTTTTTTATTTAATAATTTTTTCTAAGATTTGTGTTATTTATAATATATATTATTTTTTTGCAGGTTTTTAGCCTTCTTGAAACATTAAAATCTGATTTAAAAGAATCAAAATATTCGCAGCGACTCAATAAAAATGAGAAAGAAAAGGGGAAAGAGCGATTAAATACAATAGTTTATGAGGTAAGTTAACTTTTGTTATAAATTAATGCCTGCGAGCGACGACAATTTGTGGGTAAATCGTGGCATTCCTCGATTCAGAAGCCAATCATGTTTGACACACACTCGTGACGTCGCTTACAAGTATCCAATTAAATTTGATTTAAATCGCATGGTTGGGCGTGGAATCACGTTTTCTTCTTTTCGAATAGTAGGAACCCATTTGTAATGAACATAGTTTTTATGCATACATTTTTGATGGTCTCTTTGAACGAAGATACCTAAATGATACTATTAAATCGAAATCTTATGAAATTTTATTCGCGTAAATTTAATTTTAATTTAAATCATTTATCACAAGGGAAGGTAAAATGTTTAATTTCATGAAGAAATTTAAAAAAAAAAAATTTTTTTTTTTGAAGCACGAATGGATTATGTGTTTCATAGGCTCTGCGCGGTGTTGTATTTGTTGCATGATCACTGATCAGATTCGATTCTACCATTATAAAGTCAACTTTTTCTTTGTTATTTAATATATATTTTATGCAATAGAGCGTTTTTTAATAACTTATGCAATTCAACCAAACGAAGATTCACTCATTATTATGGGTAAATGGAATACGTATTCAAGAAAGAAACGAATGATAATGCCCCGAGGCAATCGTATTTCACAGCACGTTTGAGCACAAACACTGTGCCAATACAGAATACGATATGATTGGGGATTAACGTGACACATTGTGCTGAGACTTGAGTTGAGTAGCGTACTTTCTTTTTCTAGTTTTTTTTAGTTTATAATACTTTTTTGACTCCTTTGGATTCAACACACAAAATTTCCTAATTCAAAAATTATTGCAAACAAATTATTGATTTATTTTGTGTGTCAGTTATGGATGGTGTTTTCTACACTAGAAAGCTCTGCAAGCTCTTTACTGCCTATACTTCCGGGTTACTACTGATACTTTGAGGCCATTTGGCTTATTGTGCTTTGAGACTGTCTTGAGTAGTATACATAGCATTTGTTACCCGATTTATTATTTGTGTTTACAACGCAGTGGCGTAGCGAGGGGTGGGCAAGGGGGGGCATCATGCCCCGGGCGCTACTCACAAAGGGGCGCCAAATGGTCCGCAAAACAAAAAATTGCTGGATAATTTTTTTTTATTATAATTGATTTCTGGAAAATATATTTTAAATTAGTGCCAGTGTAATATAATAAATGTTAATTCATAAATATTATTCATAATATTTAATTCATATTAAATATTATATTAAATTCATATTCATATTAAATATATTTCAATATTTAATTCACGTCCTTGTCATCGCGCTCTGCTTAGAATAAAAATGAAATGTTATTAAATATTAAATGTTATATATAAGTTTAATGTCAGCATAAATTATATTGTATATTTCACTATGTTACTACCTTTCAAGTTCAAGGCATTCTTGGTAAGTAATAAATCAAATAAGATTACTTACTACATCTACTCGACGATTCTATTATTAAGTGAATAGAGTATGAAAAAATTTGTTAACAGAAAAATTTGTTGTTCTCATATTTGTCACCACAGATTCAAAATGAATTCATTCATCTTCTGGCATCTACAGTTCGAAATCAACTAATAAACGATATCAAAAGAAATAAATATTATGGACTTTTGTTTGATTCAACTCCTGATATCTCTCATCGAGAACAAATGTCCCAAGTCGCTAGGTATGTAGATGCTGATTTTATCAATAAAAAAGTTTCCATCAAAGAATCTTTTTTGAGTTTTATTGAAATACATGCTAAAGATGCAGCCTCGATCGAAAATACAATTTTAGAGAAATTAAATTACGATGAAATTTCATTAACAAACTGCAGATCACAATGTTACGATAATGCTGCCGTGATGGCAGGTCACACATCTGAAACGCGATGGAGCGCCAGAATACAAGCGGTTATCGTTATCATCTATGGGCTAGAGAATATAAAAGAACTAATAGAAAAATTAGCAGAGCACACTACCACTACAAGTGACAACAGAAGTGAAGCTACAATTCTGTTGCAAAATATACTAACCTTTAGTTTTATAACTTTAGTTCATTTCTGGTATGAAATCTTAAGAAGGATTGATCGTGTGCAGCTCAGATTACAAGATCCTAGAATGAATTTTAGAGAAGTGTTCCATGATCTTGAATCATTAGCGACTGAACTAGCCGAAATTTGAGACAAGCTCTGTAAAGAGGCAATAGAAAAAGCAGAGTCTCTTTGTGAAAAATGGGATATGGATACAACAATACGTGCCTGGAGAATTGGCTATGGTGGTCTTTCCGCAGAAAGTGAAATTTCTCGCGTTATGAAAAGCACTCTTGATCGTCTCCAACAAGAAATGTGTACACGATTAAGTGACCTTAATTTCAAATTTGGATTTCTACTAGACGTTGAAAATTTATTAAACAAGGATAATGTTGATAACGACCTTGAAAAAAAATTTTAAAAATCTGGGTGAATTTTATAATACAGATTTCAATGTAATAGAACTTTTTATCAAAATATGTGACAGCAAAATGTTACTCCGCAGTAGAAAAGAAATTAAACCTAAAACTCCATTAGAATTTCTTACTTTTATAATCAATCTCGAATGGAGAAGATGTTTTTCCAAATCTGAGAGCGGCATTTCAAATACTCCTGACTATCTCAGTATCAATTGCTAGCTGCGAACGTTCATTCAGCAAATTAAAATTAATTTTGACAGATCGCCTAAGTGACCTAGCATTTTTAAGTGTGGAAAGAGAAAAATTTTAAATGATCAATTTTGATGATATTATTGATACATTTGCTTCATCAAAAGCACGGAAAATTTAGACATAGTAATAGTTTTATTAATGTATTATAATCATATGATTATTAAATATATGTATCTCCTTAGAGATAATAAATATTTACTTTTTTATTGTTTAAAAACTGCGTGTTTTTAAAATATTTCTTTATAAATATGTAAAATAAATAATAGGTATCTTTTGAACTAATTCTAGATGATCATATACATTTCAAAATCTAGTCTTGCTCTCTCAACTACATTTTTTGTCTCAAATTTAAAGCCTAGCTTGAGTCTATGACTTTATTTATTAATTTGCTATAATCCAAGTCGCCTATATATAAACCATATATATTTTGCATATAATATTATATGGTTTTCGAATGGGGGGGGGCGCTAAAAGGGTATTGTGCCCCGGGCGCGAGTTAAGCTCGCTACGCCACTGTTACAACGAGTTCTAAATCTAAAACTCGAAGTGGCTCTTGCTGTGTTGCTTAACATTTGAAAACTTAAAATTGGAAAAAGAAGAAGAAAAAAACAAGAATCGTTATTATTCATTTCTTATCTTGGCAACAATATACTTCGAAATTTAAACCTAAATGATACTTCGGAATTCGAAACTTCGAAATTTAAACCTAAATGATAATTTGTAAAATACACTTAGTCTCGCGCAGCTCGAACAATATGCTAACAATAACGTATTTTGGTGCATGGCTTGCAACATGAACAAACAGTAAAACAAATAAAACTAACAAATAAAAACAGTAAAACAAATAAAACTAACTAAACAAATAAAAAGAGGCCCAATCAAAACTGCCAAAAAAGGGAGTTCTTTCTAAATCTAGCAACCATGTCATCTTTTTTTAAAACAATATATCGATAAACAACTAAAATATATTTTCTTTCCAAACTCACCAGAATTATTTGATATCATTATTATGAAATTCAACAGATTTGAGCTATGAAATTATAAAATTTATTTCTTTTATTGCAAACAAAATTATCTGTTTGAAAATATTGCCACGCAGAATAAGCTGTAGTAAGAGGCTGTCTAACTGGAAGTTGAGCAGGTAAAGAGTTCGAGATTGTTGTTTACATTTATATTGAAAGCACCACCCATAGATATTAAAGTCAAAGCTTGTCATTAAGTGTTGATTTTAAGATTTCCTTTTTAAAAAAAAAAAGATATTTAGGAGGATTAAACTATGAAAATATTTTTGTGCGTACTTTTAGATACTTAAATTCTATTTAAATTCGAACTGTACATATTCTAAAAATGGTATGATACAACGAAGACTAGCATGGCTCCCGCGCAAGGATGATTTGCAAAATCGAGAAGCTTCTTATATTTTATTTTCAGTCAAAATAGCACAATAGTTAAAGAACTGGACAGACACAGATTCTATTCTTGGCGAAGTCTACTCAGCTTCAGAAGCATACTAGGGAAAGTAAAGGCGGCTGGTGCGTTATGCTGACCACATTATTTGACGTCATTTTATCGCCGATTTTGAAATAGTGGGACGACGAACTGGCTGTTGAGAAAATGCTTTGCTTTTTAGTTTAAACTAGGAGTGCACAACCTTTTAGAGTGAAGGGCCACTTGCACAGCAGGTTGGCTAACGAAGGGCCGCACATGTATTTAGACATGTTAATGACAAATGTAATAATGTTTATTTAAACATTATAGTTCCATTTTTTTATCAATAAAAAAAACTTGCTATTGCTATCATATGAACAATAGATTTATCAAAATAAATAAACATTGAAGAAAAGAAAAAAAAATTTTTATCATATCATGCAATATGAAAACTTATTTTAGAATTAAATTCTAATAAATTAAAAAAAAAAAACTGCGATTCCCACTGAAGGAAAGTAGGAAAAAGTTTAGTCGTAATTAAGTAATATAAATTCAAATTAAATATTTTAATTGAAGAAAATTTATAGGTTTTAAACAAAAGCCTAAAATAAAAACAAAACAGAGATAGTTCAATTTTTAATCGCACTTTGTTTAATTGCACTTTGTTCGCACTAAATTTTTTTAAATTTTTTTAAAATTGTGTTTAGAAGCTCTCGCGGGCCGCACTTCAGTAGTCGAAGGGCCGCATTTGGCCCGCAGGTTGTGCACCCCTAGTTTAAACTATCATATTTAGAAAAAAAAATTATAGTTAAATTTTTTACCCTACTTACTATAGTCGATAAACATATTTAAGAGATTTTTTTTAAAGACATTGTTTATCATGTTCATATTTCTTTAATTATTCATTGTGCATTATTTTTTAGACTTTTAAATACCTAGAAGAAATGCCCTGTGCTTCACAATCAGAAGAGTCGATCAAAAACTTTTTGATTGCTATTGCTCCTTATGAACTAACCAAGTATGTCAACGACTATTTTGCACACATGTGAATATTTTTATAAATGTATGTACAAAGTATTCTGTAATCACAGTTCTTAATATATGTTTTTAGAATCCTTAACAAAAATGAAGCTAAAAAAAGTTAACACACCTTCAAATTTACTTTTAAAATTCGAAGTCTGACAATCACTATTAAGGAAGATGGATTGAAAATATCAAAATCACAGGAAGCAGACAGGAGTTATAAGACAATCATCAGAAACACCACCACGTATCATTCCACAGTCTAACTCTTTTTGAGAAGAGTTTAATAATAACTAAACTACTAAAACCTTATTTTTCTGTTTTAATACCATAAAAAATTGTTTATTTTAAGAAAAAAAAGTTCTAAATACTAACTTAGACTGTTATTAAAATAAATTAATTGAGTAAAATTAAAAACAAATGAAGAAAACTGGTCAAAACTTAAAGAAAGAATAATAAGATTAATGAAGTGAAATAGCATAATTCAGCTAATAAAAGAATTTAAATTGAGGCAAATATGGCGATTAAAAATGTTTCTACTGTTTTTAACTTTTATTAATATGTTAATGTAGAAACAATTATGTTAAAAATGTAGCAAGCGTAACTTGAACCTTAAGGTATTGAAAAAATAAAGAAACACTTATCATTTATCTAATTTTGTGTTTTCTTATTGTTTGATTTTTCATACATGTTTTTCGTTTTTAGAGCTGAAAAACTGCAGTTACTAAATCTTCAGCCTAAAAGTCTAGTGGAAATCCAATTAGTAAGTTCCTTTTGAAATTTTTTTTAAGAGTATGGCACATTCATTTGCATGATTAATAATTAACTACATGAGTTAAAAAGAGTTTTGAGAGGTAAAAACAGCCGGTGTGCAATTCTGACCTTATCATCACTATCATACTATTACTCTCGAAATTGTGGAGCCTTAACTTCCACTACGCTCATAGACAACAATTATTACTGTTGTAAGAGTTCTTTACTTCAATTATTAAATAGTGTAAATTATAATGGTTTTCCTGATCTTAAAATTAACATGTGACTAGCACCTATAACTTACTGTTCCCCCCCTTTTTTTTATAACGTCTCCCAATCCTAATACAGAAATAAATTCTTTTTTACGTTTAGATTGAAATAAATAAATAAACAATATTTACTTTTTCCACCAAGTTAATTAATGCATTTCTTTTTTTAAAAAAACTACACTTTTCTGCTTTTCTATTCTATTTCCTATTTTTTATATACAATAAGGAAAATAATTTAATTTTTTTTATTTCCAGATAAATAAATAAAAATATTCTAAAAGCCACACAATTAAACAAAATAAAATACTTACCTCTTGCGTATGTCTCTAACCAAACTTTACATAATAATTTCTCAGAAGAAAAAAAAATTATTTATTAGCAAATGTGAAAACTGATATAGGTAGTTAACAGAAAAGCAGTTGCTATTCTGTTTTATACCAACACAACATTATATACAAAAAGTAACAAAATTAAAACATCTCATAAATTAAGTCTTATGGGTGAAAATGGAGGAATTACTAGAATGATTTAAATTTTGATCAAAATGTATCTATTTTTTATGTTTTTAGCTGATTGAAGAGTGTGAAGAACGATTTACGGAAGATCAGATGAATGATATCTTGAATGTTGTTGCAGAAACACTTTCATCTAGTACAGAAAATGAAGAAGGCAGTTATGAAGAGAATTAAATGTTAGTTTGTTTTGGACGATTAAACTTTTTTTTTTTAAAAAAATGCTATTCTATATTTATTTAATTAAGAAAATGGTTTTCATTGGTGGTGTGGAATAGAAATCCAATATTTGATATTTTTTCCCCATTTCTTTTTTGTCATCTGATCAGTGTTTTCACTACAGCGTGAGAACGCGAGAATCTCGCATATTTTTTTCTTTTCTCGCATTAAAAAATGACTACCGCGAGAAATTCGCGCATTCTATAAATCAATTTCAAAATTCGCGAATTCCTCGCATTTTGAAAAAAGTTTCGCATTACGTCATTTAGAATAAAATCCGTTTCTTCTTTCTTCCTGTATCTTTCTTTATTTTCAACATCTGCGACGTTATCTAAACTCCTGTTTGTGAAAATTGCAACACCATGAAGGAATCGTCATAATTGAATGAAATTTAATACATAGTTGAGTGGTAGTGGTACAAATAAATGATTAAACTTTCAAAGCAGACAAACAATAACAAGAGATCGAAATCTGTATTTTGTGTAACCACCACGGTCCGCGATAAGTGCTGCTACACGACATGGCATGGAGTCAAGCAAACTTTGAATGTCTGTCTGAGGAAGAGAATTCAATACTGCTTGTATGCGTACCCAAAGTTCGTCTGTAGAAGCAAAAGGCCGAGGATTACGAGCGAGACTCCGACCAACGAAATCCCACACATGTTCAATCGGTGACATAACCGGGGAATACGCCGGCCAAGGAAGAAGTTGTACCTGTCGCGATGCAAGGAAGGATTGAACAGTCCTAGCAATATGAGGGCGGGCATTGTCCTGTTGAAATA